>NC_045956.1:182148741-182379575 GCF_010909765.2 Amblyraja radiata
CCATGTTAGAGGAAAGATGACGTCAAGCTGGAACGGGTGCAGCGAAGATTTACGAGGATGTTGCCAGGACTCGAGGGGCCTGAGCTATAGGGAGAGGTTGAGCAGGCTGGGACTCTATTCCTTGGAGCGCAGGAGGATGAGGGGTGATCTTATAGAGGTGTACAAGATCATGAGAGGAATAGATCGGGTAGATGCACAGAATCTCTTGCTCAGAGTAGGGGAATCGAGAACCAGAGGACATAAGTTTAAGGTGAGGGGGGAAAGATTTAATAAGAACCTGTGGAATTCTCTGCCTAAGAGTGCGGTGGAGGCAGGTTCTCTGGATGCTTTCAAGAGAGAGCTAGATAGGGCTCTTAAAAATAGCGGAGTCATAGAAATATAGAAAATAGTTGCAGGAGTAGGCCATTCGGCCCTTCGAGCCTGCACCGCCATTCAATATGATCATGGCTGATCATCCAACTCAATATCCTGTACCTGCCTTCTCTCCATAACCCCTGACCCCTTTAGCCACAAGGGCCACATCTAACTCCCTCTTAAATATAACCAATGAACTGAGTCCGGGGATATGGGGAGAAGGCAGGAACGGGGTACTGATTGGGGATGATCAGCCATGATCACATTGAATGGCGGTGCTGGCTCAAAGGGCCGAATGGCCTCCTCCTGCACCTATTGTCTATTGTCTATCGTCTCCACGGAATAAAGTCATCTGCCTGCTGAACCCGTCTCTCTTCTCTGTCCCCTTTCCTGCTTGACAACATCTTTCCTGCAACACGGTGCCCAGAACTGAACACAATTCTCTAAATGTGGCCTCACCAACATCAGTTATGTAACTGCAACATGACCTCCCAACTTCTATGCTCAATACTCTGACTGATGAATGCCAATGTGCCGAAAGCTATTGGCCTTCGTGTTAATTGGAAAGATTTTTTTTTAACAGCAATTTGGTTGTGAGAACAGTTGTTGTTTTAATTCCAGATTTATTTAATTACTTGAACTTTAAGTCCCCAGCTACCAGAGCGGGGTTTTGAACTTTTCGTTGTGGATCAACAAGTTGGGAACGCAGAACACTCATCCAGTAATCTAACCACTCTGTCTTGCCCCAAGGGAGTGGTAAAAAAAAACATTGCAATTCTTTTTTTCACATTTTCTTTGTAAACATTTTCTTTCATCAGTCATAGAGTCATAGATTCATAGAGTGATACAGCGTGGAAACATCTACACTAGTCCCGCCTGCCAGCGTTTGGCCCACATCCCTCCAAAACCTGTCCTATCCATGTACCTGTCTAACTGTTTCTTGGGATAGTCCCAGCCTTAACTTCCTCCTGCGGCAGCTCGTTCCATACACCCACCACCCTTTGTGTGGAAAAAGTTACCCCTCAGGTTCCTATTAAATCTTTTCCCCTTCACCTTGAACCAAAGTCCTCTGGTTCTCGATTCACCTACTCTGGGCAAGAGACTCTGTGCATCTACCCGATCTATTCCTTACATGATTCCTCAACAAAGATGTTGAAGATGGCATTGAATGCTTTTATTGCTGGTCGCGATCTACAGATAGATTCATAAGTTCACAAGTTCTAGGAGCAGAGTTAGGCCACTCAGCCCATCAAGTCTACTCCGCCATTCAATCATGGCTGATCTATCTTTCCCTCTCAACCACATTTTTCCACAACCCCACCTCCTCAGCATTAGTTCTTAGTTTAGTTTAGTTCAGAGATACAGCGCGGAAACAGGCCCTTCGGCCCACCGGGTCCGCGTAGACCAGCGATCCCCGCACATCAACACCGTCCTACACCCACTAGGGACAATTTTTACATTTACCAAGCTAATTAACCTACAAACCTGTACGTCTTTGGAATATGGGAGGAAACGAAGATCTCGGGGAAAACCCACGCGCTCACGGGGAGAACGTACAAACTCCGTACAGACAGCGCCCGTAGTCGGGATCGAAGCCGGGTCTCCGGCACTGCATTCGCTGTGAGGCAGCAACTCTACCGCTGCGCCACCCCAAGATCTTGTACACCTCAATAGGGTCGGACCTCAGCCTCCGACGCTCCTTGCCCAACCAACCTCGCCCTGCGACTCAAGCCCGCAAGCCCAGGAACGAGGGAATTAACATATGATGAGCATTTGATGGCACTGGGCCTCCACTCACTGGAGTTTAGAAGAATGAGGGGGGGGGGGGACCTCATTGAAACTTACCGAATAGTGAAAGGCCTGGATAGAGTGGATGTGGAGAGGATGCCTCAGAATTAAAGGACGTTCCTTTAGGAAGGAGATGAGGAGGAAAGGAAGAGGCGGAGACAGTGGGCTGTGGGAGAGCTGGGAAGGGGTCATTTTGAGGTATCTTTGGAGGCCAGTGGCAGCAAACTCAGTCAGGAAGCTCAAAACACACAAAGGACATTGTAATCAATCCATCCGCTGAGTCAGGTTGTGGTCGATGTTCAGAGGGAAGGAGTCAGGAGCTTAACACCAACATCGCCGAAGAAAGATTAAAAATAAGGCAGTGTTTTTTTTCTCTCTTCTTCTGAGCACTAATTGTAATAAAGCTCCACCCATCTCCTGGGAGATAGAGGGGGGTGTGAGGGCGTGTGGGGGGAAGCATTACACAGGGACTGTAAATATCGTCTGTAAATATTTATCCTGACTGGGTCAGCGTCGTAATGAAAGGACAAAGCTGGGAGTCGGCCAACAGCTCCATAGTTCGTAGCCGGAGGTCAGAAGGTCAGAACCATCACCAAGGCGAGAGATTGAATGAGAAGCGCAGATTTAGACCATTGGCACAGATGAGGAAAAACTTTTTTACCCGGAGAGTCGTCAATCTGTGGAATTCTCGGCCTCAGAGGGCGTTGGAGGCCGGTTCTCTGGATGCTTTCAAGAGAGAGTTAAGATCGAGCTTTTAAAGATAGCGGAGTCAGGGGATATGGGGAGAAGGCCGGAACGGGGTACTGATTGGGGATGATCAGCCATGATCACATTGAATGGCGGTGCTGGCTCGAAGAGCCGAATGGCCTACTCCTGCACCTGTTGTCTATTGTCTAAAATGCACACCTCCAGATTCAGGGACAGTTTCTTCCCAGCTGTTATCAGGCAACTGAACCATCCTATCACCAACTAGAGAGCGGTCCTGACCTCCCCTCCACCTCATTGGAAACCTTTGATCTTCCCACACACAGAGAGCTCAAAGATTGAGATTAACAATTAGTGCATCCTGACAACGGGTGCTGTCTGCGCGGAGTTTGCACGTTCTCCCCGTGACCTGCGTGGGTTTTCTCCGGGTGCTCCGGTTTCCCCCACACTCCCTCATCCCCCTGTGCTCTAAAGTCACAAGGTCATAGATCATAAGTGATAGGAGTGGAATTAGGCCATTCGGCCCATCTAGTCTACTCTGCCATTCAATCATGGCTGATCTATCGCTGCCTCCTGACCTAAATAAAGTCATAGCCCACTCAACCTGTCTGTAACGCAGACCCTCGCGTCCTGCCAACATCCTCATAAATCTTCTCTGCTCCCTTTCCAGCTCGACCACAATTTACTGAACATTTGTTTGTTTAGGTAGACAGAAAGTGCTGGAGAAACTCAGCGGGTGAGGCAGCATCTATGGAGCGAAGGAAATAGGCAGCGTTTCGGGTCGAGACCCTTCTTCAGACTGATGTGAGGGTGGGGGGGGGGGGGGCGGGAAGAAGAAAGGAAGAGGTGGAGCCAGTGGGCTGAGGGAGAGCTGGGAAGGGGCAGAGAAAGCAGGGACTACCTGAAAAAAACGGTCGCGCGGAGGTCGAGTGATCCCGTACGAGTTGACATGAAGTTCGAGCTAAGTCCGCGGGAAGTTCGCACGTGACGTACGGCGTCAAGACGCTGCGCACGGCATCAAGACGCTGCGCACGCATGTCGAGGTAGTGCGTACGGCGTCTAGGCGGCTGCGGGCCGGCAGGCTGTTGCCGCGCGGAATTTTTGAACACGGTCAGTTTTTCAGAGCCCTGCGCGATGTCGGGACCAGCTCCGCACAACTCCATACGGCTCCGGTGATCGAAGTGGAACCGGCCCCGCGAGGCCGTACGGCTCAAGCGACCACGTTAGGTCGCACTTGCTGCATGCAATCGCATGCTCGTGGGACAGTCCCTTAACGGTGGCGCAGCGGTAGAGTTCCATCCTGACTACGGACGCTGTGTTTGCACCTTCTCCCCGTGACCTGCGTGGGTTCTCTCCGGGTGCTCCAGTTTCCTCACGCACTCTAAAGACAGCATCTTTGTACATCCTGTTGAGTTCCACTGTCTGTATTAACTCGTTATCTCCTATCCAACAGCCAACAATGAACCTTTGTGGGCTCCATATCTTGATTATTGCTGCTTTTTGCATATCTTCCATCCATTTGTCTTACGTACCGTCTATATCTCTCATTCCCCTTTCCCCTGACTCTCAGTCTGAAGAAGGGTCTTCCCCAGAGATACTGCCAGTCCGGCTGAGTTACTCCAGCTTTTTGCGTCTGTCTTAAGTTTGTAGGTTAATTGGCTTCTGTAAATTGTCTCTCGTGTGCAGGATAGAACTAGTGTACAGGTGATCACTGGTCGCACGGACACTGTGATCCGAAGGGCCTGTTTCCACACTGTTCTGTACCTCTAAAACTAAAAACTAAAATACTAAAAACTACTCTACACCTACCACCATATTTACCTTGCACTATTCCCTTGTCTTTTGTCTTTCCGCTGTGGAGGACTCGATTGTAATCATGTATTGTCTTTCCACTGACTGGATAGCACGCAACAAAAAGCTTTTCACTGTACCTCAGTACACGTGACAATAAACTAAACTGAACTGATGTTTTGACTTTTGTTTCAATGAACCCTTAACTACGGGTCTGTCCCACTTAGGATATTTTTAGACGACTGCCGGCGACTGTCATAGTTGTAGTGGGTCGCCGAAAAACTGGCGACTAGACCCCCCTATGATATAGAATTTGAAATAGAATCATTACTTCTATTTTCGCAGAGGATCATCGGGACAGAGCTACCAGCCTTGGAGGGCATCTACCACACGCGGTGCCTCAGGAAGGCCCTCAGCATCCATAAGGACTCATCACACCCCTGCCACGGTCTGTTTCAACTACTTCCCTCTGGCAGACGTTACAAGGCCTTCTACGCCCGAACCTCCAGACTCAGGAACAGTTTCATCCCACGAGCTATAGCGGCTCTGAACCGGCCCTAATGAGTGCCCCCCCACCCACCCCCTTTGGACAGTCTCCCTCAGATGGTCACGTCAATCAATTCAGCTTGTTTATTTATGTATTGTATTTATTTACCTTTCCTGGACATCAGTGGAGCTGCACACTAAATCTCGTTGCACTGACGTGCAATGACAATAAAAGATATATTATTATTATTATTATTATTATTATTATTACTTTAACAATAAAAAAAAAAACGGAAGTCAGAACTTGCGACAGCCTACGTTAACCTGACGACAACTCCGACAGCATCTACGTCAGGAGAAGGCAAGCTACGCTCCTTGGCGTCAAACCCACTGTCGCCGACTGTCTCCGAAAAACTTTCAACGTGTTGAAAATCCAGCGGCGACCAGAAAGACGCTACGACTCGTTGGGCGACTGAGGAGACGACTCACGACCATACAGGCGTCACCCCGGCGACCATGTCGCGACAACCTAGTCGCCTGTAGTGGCCTCAAAAAAACTGCCTAAGTGGGACAGGCCCTTTACTTTCAGCTGAATTTGGACAGGCAATCACCTCCACAACTACACAAGATCGTAGATCTCTTTATCCAGCGCACATTCCTGTTCCAACACCCTGGGATTTATGGAGCAGAGTGGTTTTATGAGTCTCCGAATACCACAGGAAGAATAAAACAATGGGAATGTAGTGATAAAGCCACCCTCGTTTGCAGGTATTTTTATTGAGGAGAGCATTGCGTGGGCCAACACAGTTGGAGGTCTCGGGGAGGTGAAGAGGATTTAGAGCCTATAATGGCCCTGTCCCACGGTACGAGTTCGTTCCAAGAGCTCTCCCGAGTATAAAAACAATCAAACTCGTGGTAAGCACGGAGAATGAACGTAGCGGGTACGTCGGAGCTCGGGGACGTCTCTTCGCGGCTCGTAACGCTAATGGCAGGTGCTCGGGAAGACTCGCTAACGGCAGGTAAGCACGGGAAGACTCGTGAAGATTTTTCAACATGTTGAAAAATGTCCACGAGAGCCCCGAGTACCGACGAGTGGCCATTACCGTAAATCTCCGAGTTCGAATCAGGGCAAACTCGGGAGAACCCTTGGAATAAACTTGTACCGTGGGACAGGGCTTTAACTGAGCAAAACAAATGTCTCTTGCAAAGGGTCAGGCAGCATCTGTGGAGAACATGGACAGGT
Source organism: Amblyraja radiata (assembly GCF_010909765.2). NCBI lineage: Eukaryota > Metazoa > Chordata > Chondrichthyes > Rajiformes > Rajidae > Amblyraja > Amblyraja radiata. The sequence goes on from NC_045956.1 coordinate 182,155,109, forward strand.
GACGTTTCGGGTCATGACCCTTCTTCAGACTCTGAGAAGGGTCTCAGTCTGAAGAAGGGTCCCAATGAGAAACGTCACCTATCCATGTTCTTTAGTTTAGTTTAGTTTATTGTCACGTGGACCGAGGTACAGCGAGCGGAAAGACAATACATGATTGTCGGTGGCACGGTGGAGCAGCGGTAGAATTGCTGCCTTACGGGTGCTGTCTGTACGGAGTTTGCACGTTCTCCCCGTTACCCCGTGGGTTTTCTCTGAGATCTTCTGTTTTCTCCCACACTCCAAAGACCTACAGGTTTGCAGGTTAAACTGGCGACAACCCTCCGAGCCAGCACCGCCATTCACAGTGATCATGGCTGATCATCCACAATCAGTACCCCGTCCCTGCCTTCTCCCCATACCCCTTGACTCCACTATTTTAAAGAGCCCTATATAACTCTTTCTTGAAAGCATTCGGAGAATTGGCCTCCACTGCCTTCTGTGGCAGATAATTCCACAGATTCACAACTCTCTGTGTGAAAAAGCTTTTCCTCATCTCCATTCTAAATGGCTTACCCCTTATTCTTAAACTGTGGCCCCTGGTTCTGGACTCCCCCAACATCGGGAACATGATTACTGCCTCTAGCGTGTCCAAACCCTGAATAATCTTACATGTTTAATGAGATCCCGTCTCATCCTTCCAAATTCTAGAATATACAAGCCCAGCCGCTCCATTCCATTCAGACCACTGGCTTTTGATTCCCTGACCCTGGGTTGAAGGCTGCGTTCTTCACCCTACCTATTCCTTGCGGGGACACGGGTCTTGTTTTTTGCGTGAGGTTCTATGTCCCCCACTCCTCCCCTCCCCTCCAGTATAGGAGCAAAGAGGTCCTTCTGCAGTTGTACAGAGCCCTAGTGAGACCACACCTGGAGTATTGTGTGCAGTTTTGGTCCCCCAATTTGAGGAAGGACATTCTTGCTATTGAGGGAGTGCAGCGTAGGTTTACAAGGTTAATTCCCGGGATGGCGGGACTGTTATATGCTGAGAGAACGGAGCAGCTGGGCTTTGTATACACTGGAATTTAGAAGAATGAGAGGGGATCTCATTGAAACATATAAGATTGTTAAGGGCTTGGACACGCTAGAGGCAGGAAACATGTTCCCGATGTTGGGTGAGTCCATAACCAGGGGCCACAGTTTAAGAATAAGGAGTAAGCCATTTAGAACGGAGACGAGGAAACACTTTTTCATCCAGAGAGTGGTAAGTCTGTGGAATTCTCTGCCTCAGAGGGCGGTGGAGGCCGGTTCTCTGGATGCTTTCAAGCGAGAGCTAGATAGGGCTCTTAAAGGTAACGGAGTCAGGGGATATGGGGGAGAAGGCAGGAACGGGGTACTGATTGTGGGTGATCAGCCGTGATCACATTGAATGGCGGTTCTGGCTCGAAGGGCCGAATGGCCTACTCCTGCACCTATTGTCTATTGTCTATAACACATTGGTGAGTCCACACGCAGCGTACTGTGTTCAGTTTTGGTCACCATGTTGCAGGAACGATGTTGTCAAGTTAGAAAGAGATTAGAGAAGATTTATGAGGATGTTGCCAGGACTCGAGCGACCTGAGCCACAGGGAGAGGTTGGGCAGGCTGGGATTTTATTTCTTGGAGTGCAGGAGGATGAGAGGTGATCTTACAGCGGTGTACAAAATCATGAGAGGAATAGATCGGGTAAATGCAAAGTCTTTTGCCCAGAGTCGTGGAATAGAGAACAAGGGGACATAGGGTTAATGTGAAGGGCAGAATGGCCTACTCCTGCACCTATAGTCTATTGTCTCCCCTCCCCTCTCTCCCGCCCCTCAGGGCCATTGAAGAGGATGTGAGACTGAAGTCTTGTAAAAGATTTACTAGCCCTGTTGGCCCGAGGTTCTGCAGGGGGGGAAGAGGAGGCTTATCGAGTTGGAGCGTTCCCAGCCGAAGGTGCTGAGAGCAAGGTGAAGAGAAGTGTTAACCAAAACATCAACCCAGCAAACCAGATGTTACAATTCCACATTAGCAGCTGGACATCTGATGATCGCTCTATGCTGTTTTCGATTATTCCGAGCAGACTCTCTTAACTGAAATAGCTATTCCTCCACCTTTACTGCCTTAATTAAGTGGGACCCGTAACGACTTCAAAAAAAAAGTGTAAGAATTAGTCTGAATCACCTTTCCCTTTCTGTTCCCCAGTGAGTTTTCTCAGAGATCTCCGGTTTCCTCCCACACTCCAAAGACGCACAGGTTCGTCGGCTGATTGGCTTGGTGTAAATGTAAATTGTCCCCAGTGTGTGTAGGATGGTGTTAATGTGCGGAGACCGCTGGCCAGTGCAGGCTCGGTGGGCCGAAGGGCCTGTTTCCGCTCCGTGTCTCCAACCTTAAATAAATCCTCTCCTGTGCAAAATAGGTCAAGTAGAAAGTCGTGCCACATCTTTGTAATCCAAGCAGCCTCTGATTTGCCCCAGGGAACGGTCACAAGGTCATCAAGACATAAGGGATAGTAGAAATAGGCCATTCGGCCCATCAAGTCTCCTCCACCATTCATTCATGGCAGATCTATCTCTCCCTCCTAACCCCATCCTCCTGCCTTCTCCTCATAACCTCTGACACACGCACTAATCAAGAATCTATCTATCTCTGCCTTAAAAATATCCACTGACTTGGCCTCCACAGTCTTCTGTGGCAAAGAATTCCACAGATTCACCACCCTCTGACTAAAGAAATTTCTCCTCATTACCTTCTTAAAAGAACATCCTTTAATTCTGAGGCTATGACCTCTAGTCTTAGACTCACCCACTAGTGGAAACATCCTCTCCACATCCACTCTATCCAGGCCTTTCACTATTCTGTAAGTTTCAATGAGGTCTCCCCCTCATCCTACTAAACTCCAGCAAGTACAGGTCCAGCGCCGACAAACGCTCATCATATGTATATAAATGGTTAATAAACATAGTGAGTTGATGCAGTCTAACCACAGTTCTCTCTGGGCCTCAATAATTGATGCTACCAACTTGAATTCAGGCCCAGTTTCCATCCCCTGCCAATTTCAGAACCTGCTAGATACTTTGTTTTCATGTTATCAGCTTTGGTTCAGTCTCTTACAATGATAAGTGTTTAGTTTAGTTTATCTTCACGCTGCCTCGGCAAGGCCAGCAGCATCAGCAAGGACCAGTCTCACCCCGGCCACTCCCTCTTCTCCCCTCTCCCATCGGGCAAGAGGCACAGAAGTGTGAAAACGCACACCTCCAGATTCAGGGACAGTTTCTTCCCAGCTGTTATCTGGCAACTGAACCATCCTACCACAACCAGAGAGCGGTCCTGACCTCCCATCTACCTCATTGTGGTACAGTGAAAAGCTTTTGTTGCGTGCTACCCAGTCAGCGGAAAGACAATACGTGATTACAATCGAGCCGTCTACAGTGTACAGATACATGAGAAGGGAATGGATTTAGTGCAAGGTAAAGCAAATAAAGTCTGATTAAAGAGACCCTCAGTCACCAATGAGCTAGATCATAACTCAGGACCGTTCTCTCGCTGTTGATCAAATGGATACGATACAATAGAACTTTATTATTAAGGGTTTGGACAAGCTAGAGGCAGGAAACATGTTCCCGATGTTGGGGGAGTCCAGAACCAGAGGCCACAGTTTAAGAATAAGGGTTAAGCCATTTAGAACGGAGACGGGGAAACACTTTTTCACACAGAGAGTGGTGAGTCTGTGGAATTCTCTGCCTCAGAGGGTGGTGGAGGCCGGTTCTCTGGATGCTTTCAAGAGAGAGCTAGATAGGGCTCTTAAAGATAGCGGAGTCAGGGGATATGGGGAGAAGGCAGGAACGGGGTACTGATTGGGGATGATCAGCCATGATCACATTGAATGGTGGTGCTGGCTCGAAGGGCCGAATGTCCTACTCCTGCACCTATTGTCTATTGTCTATAGATTGATGATAAAAAAAATGAATGTAATCAATTTTAAAATAAGGCTGTAACGTAACAAAATGTGGAAAAGGTGAAGGGGTCTGAAGGTAGACAAAAGTGCTGGAGAAACTCAGCGGGTGCGGCATCATCTATGGAGCGATGGAAATAGGCAACGTTTCGGACCGAAACCCTTCTTCAGACTGAATACTTCCTGAACGCACTGTAAATGATTACAATCGAGCCGCCCACAGTGTACTGATACAGGCCCAGTGCACAAGATAGTCCGAGTTTCTCCGTGGCAGCAACTCCCGCTGCGCCACTCTGCTGCCGAGAAGCCCGATAGGTTCTGAAAACAATCTGGTGTGGTGGTGCAGGATGGGGGAGGGGGTAGAGCGGAGGAAACACAGGTCCCCGTGAAATCTTATTAACTGGTGGAGCATGCTGGAAATGTCCATATGGCCTACTTCTGCACGCTTGTAATGGTCTTAGGTTACTGCCTGCGTCAGATTGAACAGCCCCTGTGGATGTGACATTAAATCAGGCTAGCAGAGGGACACATTAAGTTCAGGAGGTGCAACTGGCACTTGCACAAACTCTGTCCCTTGCTCCAACGCAAATTATGCACAGAATGCTTCCACAGATGCAAGCACAGAGGAGGGAGGGAGGGAGGGAGGGAGGGAGGGAGGGAGGGAGGGAGGGAGGGAGGGAGGGAGGGAGGGAGGGAGGGAGGGAGGGAGGGAGGGAGGGAGGGAGGGAGGGAGAGTTGAAGGACTCAATCTGCGTACACTGGCCGGGGTTGCAAGGAATTCCTCGCCACCGCAGTTGAGCGATTGGTTTATGATTGAATTTTAAACCTTGTGAGTGGTTTATTTTTTCTCGAGTAAGGGGGAGGAAAGTGGCCAAAAGCAAACTCCAGGGACGGGACTTCCTTCCCCACCAGGTACAGACACAAAAAATGCTGGAGTAACTCAGCGGGAAGGGGCAGGCAGCATCTCTGGAGAGAAGGAACGGGTGACCTTTTGGGTCGAGACCCTTCTTCAGACTGGTTAGGGATAAGGGAGACGAGAGGTGGTAGATAGAAAAAGCTGGCGTAACTCAGTGGGTGAGGCGGCATCTGTGGAGAGAAGGAATGGGCAACGTTTCGGGTCGAGACCTGAAACGTCGCCCATTCCTTCTCTCCACAGATGCTGCCTCACCCGCTGTGTTCCTCCAGGGGTGGAGACACTTCTTGAGACTGGCTAGGGATAAGGGAATCGGAGAGATATAGAGCCACAGCCCCATTTATATCAACGGGTCGATGGTTGAAAGGGTCAAGAGCTTCAAATTCCTGGGCGTGCACATCTCTGAAGATCTTTCCTGAACACTAACGCAATTATCAAGAAAGCTCATCAGCGCCTCTACTTCCTGAGAAGATTACGGAGAGTCGGTTTGTCAAGGAAGACTCTCTCTAACTTCTACAGGTGCACAGTAGAGAGCATGCTGACCGGTTGCATCGTGGCTTGGTTCGGCAATTTGAGCGCCCTGGAGAGGAAAAGACTACAAAAAGTAGTAAACACTGCCCAGTCCATCATCGGCTCTGACCTTCCTTCCATCGCGGGGATTTATCGCAGTCGCTGCCTCAAAAAGGCTGGCAGTATCATCAAGGACCGACACCATCCTGGCCACACACTCATCTCCCTGCTACCTTCAGGTAGAAGGTACAGGAGCCTGAAGACTGCAACAACCAGGTTCAGGAATAGCTACTTCCCCACAGCCATCAGGCTATTAAACCTGGCTCGGACAAAACTCTGATTATTAATAACCCATTATCTGTTATTTGCACTTGATCAGTTTATTTATTCATGTGTGTATATATTTATATTATGGTATATGGACACACTGATCTGTATTGTAGTAAATGCCTACTATGTTCTGTGTGCTGAAGCAAAGCAAGAATTTCATTGTCCTATACAGGGACACATGACAATAAACTCACTTGAACTTGGTGACATGGAGAGATGAAGAACAATGAATGAAAGATATGCAAAAAAAAAGTTACGATGATTGAGGAGACAGGCCCATTGTTAGCTGTTTGTTGGGTGAAAACGAGACGCTGGCGACTGGAAAGGAGATCAATGAATTCCTCCACTTGGGTTGAAAGCCATTATTTTGAGCTGAGCGAGAGAGAGAGCGCTTCGAATTCCCTGGATGACGCATGCCTGCTAACAAGGAGGCTCACAGGCTCGCTGTCAAAAGGTGTAGAGTTCCAAACGCCGTCCAAAATGTCAACACCGCCATCTCAGGCAGCCACTCAGTCTCCCCACCATTGACTCCATCTACACTTCACGCTGCCATTCCTTCTTCTCCCCCCCCCCCCCCCCGCCAGAAGGTGCAGAAGCTCAAAAGCGCGCACCACCAGACTCAGGGAACAGCTTCTTCCCCCCTCTGTTATCAGGCTTCTGAACGGCCCTTCCATAACACTGACACAAAAAGCTGGAGTAACTCGGCGGGACAGGCAGCATCTCCGGAGAGAAGGAACGGGTGACAATAGACAAGAGACAATAGGTGCAGGAGTAGGCCATTTGGCCCTTTGAGCCATTCAATGTGATCATGGCTGATCAACCCCAATCAGTACCCCGTTCCTGCCTTCTCCCCATATCCCCTGACTCCGCTATCTTCAAGAGCCCAATCTAGCTCTCTCTTGAAAGTATCCAGAGAACCGGCCTCCGCCGCCCTCTGAGAAAGAGAATTCCACAGACTCACAGCTCTTTGTGTGAAAAAGTGTTTCCTCGTCTCCGTTCTAAATGGCTTACCCATTATTCTTAAACTGTGGCCCCTGGTACTGGACTCCCCCAACATCGGGAACATGTTTCCTGCCTCCAGCGTGTCCAAACCCTTAATAATCTTATATGTTTCAATCAGATCCCCTCTCATCCATGATCCCATGATCACATGATCAGCCATGATCACATTGAATGTCGGTGCTGGCTCGAAGGGCCGAATGGTCTACTCCTGTACCTATTGTCTATTGTCATCCTTCTAAACTCCAGAGTATACAAGCCCAATGTAGTTTTGTTTATTGTCACGTGTACCAAAGTTACTTGGGGTTAAGAGGGAAAGAAAGCTCAGCAACGACAGAACGGCGGAGTAGACTAGATGGGCCGAACGACCTAACTCTGCACCTATCACCTATGGACATGAACTTCTGTACAGCGAAAAGCTTTTTGTTGCGTGCTACCCAGCCAGAAGAAAGACTATATGTGATTACAATCGAGCCGCCCACAGTGCACAGACACAGGATAAAGGGAATAACATTCAGTGCAAGATAAAGGCCAGTCCAGATTACAGCATCTGCAGTCTCTTGTGCCTTGTCAACAAACTGGTGAAGGTTGCAAGCTTACGTCAACAGGATTTGCAAGGACTAAGGCATGCAGTAGTCGCATGTTAGTTAGTTCAGTTTGTTGTCACGTGCACGGAGATACAGTGAATAGCTTTTTGTCGCGTGCTAACCAATCAGCGGCGAGACAATACATGATTACAATCATTAGACAATAGACAATAGACAATAGACAATAGACAATAGACAATAGACAATAGACAATAGACAATAGGTGCAGGAGGAGGCCATTCGGCCCTTCGAGCCAGCACCGCCATCCAATGTGATCATGGCTGATCATCCCCAATCAGTACCCCGTTCCTGCCTTCTCCCCATATCCCCTGACTCCGCTATTTTTAAGAGCCCTATCTAGCTCTCTCTTGAAAGCATCCAGAGAACCTGCCTCCACCACCCTCTGAGGCAGAGAATTCCACAGACTCACAACTCTCTGTGAGAAAAAGTGTTTCCTCATCTCCGTTCTAAATGGCGTACTCCTTATTCTTAAACTGTGGCCCCTGGTTCTGGATTCCCTCAACATCGGGAACATGTTTCCTGCCTCTAGAGTGTCCAAGCCCTGAACAATCTTCTTGTTTCAATGAGATGCCCTCTCATCCTTCTAAACTCCAGAGTATACAAGCCCAGCTGCTCCATTCTCTCAGCATATGACAGTCCCGCCTTCCCGGGAATTAACCTTGTTCAATCAATCCATTTACAGTGCAGAGATACAGCAGGGCTGAGAGGAGTTTAAGAAGATCACAGTTAAAGTAAGAGACATTGCTGTCGGAGTAGAGATTTCAGAGTATGGCGCGATTGTAATAAGTGATCATAGATCTGCTTTCTGTGGCCCGCGCGCAAATAGTCGCCTGAGTTGGGCGCCATCTTTGACCACATGCAGTGGTGGGTGTATGGAACGAGCTGCCGGAGGAGGTAGTTGAGGCAGGTAATATTTCAGGCGACGTTTCAGAAATATTTAGACAGATACACGGATAGGACAGGTTTAGAGGGATATGGGCCAAACGCAGGCAGGTGGGACTAGTGTAGAAGGGACACGTTGGGCGGCATGGGTAAGTTGGGCCGAAAGGGCCTATTTCCAAGCTGTGTGACTTTATGCCTATGATTCTCTTCTGTCCTCACCCTGCTCACTATAAGGTTCTATCAATATATATTTTTTAAAGATATAGGGCGGTAACAGGCCCTTCGGCCCATCGAGACCGCGCCGTCCAGCGATCCCCACACATTAACACTATCCTGCACACACACACTGGGGACAATTTACATTCGCACCACGAACGGATTGTGGATGATCACATTGAATGGCGGTGCTGGCTCGAAGGTCCGAATGGCCTTCTCCTGCACCTATTGTCCATTGTCTAAACCTGTACGTCCTTGGAGCGTGGGGGGAAAACCGAAGATCTCGGGGAAAACCCACGCAGGTCACGGGGAGAGCGCACAAACCCCATACGGACAGCGCCCGTAGCCGGGATCGAACCCGGGGACTCCGACGCTGCAGAGCGGCGAATCTACCGCGGCGCCACCGTGCCGCCGGATGTTTGCGGAAAACGATGAATTACCTCTTCTTCGTCTTCCTCGTCCTCCACGTCCAGGATCCCAGAATCCTGCTCGGACATGGGGCTGGTGCTGTCCACCTCCGCGTCGAACACAAAGCCGCCATCTTTCTTCAGCTTCTTCCCGCTCCCCATCTTGTGTTGCTGGGAGACCACGTTGTCTATGTTCCTCTGCTGATGAGCCTGGAAGAGACACCATTAAAATTAGCCATTTATTATTAGCGGATAGAATTTAAATTCAGCAAAATCTGACAATGATTCTGTGATCCCCATTGCTCTAAATATCTTTTTTTTAACTTTAGTGTAGTCTAGAGATATAGCGCGGAAACAGGCCTCGGGCCCATCGATTTCACCTCGGGCCCATCGAAACACTATCCTACACACACTGGGGATAATTTACACATCCACCAAGCCAATGAACCTACAAACCTGCACGTCTTTGGAGTGTGGGAGGAAACCGAAGATCGCGCAGAAAACCCACGCAGATCACGGGGAGAAAGAGCAAACTCCGTACAGACAGCACCCGTAATCGGGATGGAACCCGGGTCTCCCGCGCTGTGAGGCAGCAACTCTACCGCTGCGCCACCGTGCCACTCGACTCGCACTTTAAGTTGCACTTTAAGTTGGGCGAGTCCAGAACCAGGGGCCACAGTCTTAGAATAAAGGGGAGGTCATTTAAGACTGAGGTGAGAAAAAACTTTTTCACCCAGAGAGTTGTGAATTTGTGGAAATTCCCTGCCACAGAGGGCAGTGGAGGCCAAGTCACTGGATGGATTTAAGAGAGAGTTAGATAGAGCTCTAGGGGCTAGTGGAGTCAAGGGATATGGGGAGAAGGCAGGCACGGGTTATTGATAGGGGACGATCAGCCATGATCATATTGAATGGCGGTGCTGGCTCGAACGGGCCGAATGGCCTCCTCCTGAACCTATTTTCTATGTTTCTAAATGTTGGACCCTTTCTCCTTTGTCTGTGCATTGTGGACTCCTTGAATCGAATCATGTATAGTCTTTTAGACTTTAGACTAACGATACAGGCCCTTCGGCCCATCGAGTCCGCACCGACCAGTGATTGGCGATCTGTCAGAGTGAGGCCACACGCAAATTGGAGGAACAGCAGCTCGTATTGCGCTTGGTCAGCTTATGACCCAGAGGTAGGAACATTGACTTCACCCCTTTGCAGTAACTCCTGCAGATACTGCAGTAACTCCAGACACCCACCCCCTAGTTGTCCCCCTCCCCCTAGTTGTCCGAGTAGTTCCACTGTCCGCATTCTTGTCACCCCGCTCGTTGGCACACCTTCCCCAGCCAACAACGGACCATTGTGGGCTCCACCCTTCCTGAGGTCGTCTGTTGCCCGGCCCTGATCTGCTCTGGCCTTTGCTCTCCTCCAGTTCCGTCACAAGCCCTCTCGAAATAGATGCTAGATTATGCCACCAATTCTCTGCAATTTACAGAGGGCCAACCAACCTACCAACCCGCACGTCTTTGGGATGTGGGAGGTAAACCGGATCACCCGGAGGCCCACGCACGCGGTCACGGGGAGAACGTACAAACTCCACACACAGACAGCAGCCGAGGCCGGGATCGAACCCGGGGCCCCGGCGTTGTGAGGCAGCGGCTCTACCCGCTGCACCACCAGTTGATGTCACCACGGTGATGAACCAGCGTAGATCAAGAAGTCACTATCAGCTTTGAGATCTGCATGGGTTATGGTTGCGGAAGAGATTACAGAGTTACGAAAGGGTGAAGTCAAAAAGGCATCTGAAATCTGAGATAACTATTTTAAAACCGCGGCATTGTTTAGACTGATTCTTCATGTGCGTCATCGGGCACTTGGTTGACGTCAGTGAACAAGCGGCAGAGATTTCGATCATCTCATCCTGAGAGATAGATTTCGAGAGGCCAGGTTCTGGGCTGCATGACTCCATGACTGTATCGGTCATACAGCATAGAACAGGCTTATTATCTGAGTGGTGGCCGATTAAGAAGAGGGGGAGATGCAACGAGACCTGGGTGTCATGGTACACCAGTCATTGAAAGTAGGCATGCAGGTGCAGCAGGCAGTGAAGAAAGCGAATGGTATGTTAGCATTCATAGCAAAGGATTTGAGTATAGGAGCAGGGAGGTTCTACTGCAGTTGTACAGGGTCTTGGTGAGACCACACCTGGAGTATTGCGTACAGTTTTGGTCTCCTAATCTGAGGAAAGACATTCTTGCCATAGAGGGAGTACAGAGAAGGTTCACCAAACTGATTTCTGGGATGTCAGGACTTTCGTATGAAGAAAGACTGGATAGACTCGGTTTGTACTCGCTAGATTTTAGAAGATTGAGGGGGGATCTTATAGAAACTTACAAAATTCTTAAGGGGTTGGACAGGCTAGATGCAGGAAGATTGTTCCCGATGTTGGGGAAGTCCAGAACAAAGGGTCACAGTTTAAGGATAAGGGGGAAATCTTTTAGGACCGAGATGAGAAAAACATTTTTCACACAGAGAGTGGTGAATCTGTGGAATTCTCTGCCACAGAATGTAGTTGAGGCCAGTTCATTGGCTATATTTAAGAGGGAGTTAGATGTGGCCCTTGTGGCTAAAGGGATCAGGGGGTATGGAGAGAAGGCAGGTACAGGATACTGAGTTGGATGATCAGCCATGATCATATTGAATGGTGGTGCAGGCTCGAAGGGCCGAATGGCCTACTCCTGCACCTATTGTCTATGTTTCTATGTTTCTAGAGAATACCCCTATGTTTCTAGAGAAACAGGCCCTTCGGACCAACGAGTCCGCGCCGACCAGCGATCCCCCCGTACGCTAGCACTACCCAACACACTTGATGCCATCTACAATTTTAACAAGCCAAAACTTGATAGAAGTCAGGAGGTCATATTGCAGTTGTACAAGATGTTGGTGAGGTCACATTTACAATAGACAACAGGTGCAAGAATAGGCCATTCGGCCCTTCGGGCCAGCACCGCCATTCAATTTGATCATGGCTGATCATCCCCAATCAGTACCCCGTTCCTGCCTTCTCCCCATATCCCCTGACTCCGCTATCTTTAAGAGCCCTATCTAGCTCTCTCTTGAAAGCACCCAGAGAACCGGCCTCCACCGCCTTCTGAGGCAGAGAATTCCACAGACTCACATCTCCCTGTGTGAAAAAGTGTTTCCTCGTCTCCGTACTAAATGGCTTACTCTTTATTCTTAAACTGTGTGTGGCCCCTGGTTCTGGACTCCCCCAACATCGGGAACATGTTTCCCGCCTCTAGCGTGTCCAAACCCTTAATAATCTTATATGTTTCAATGAGATACCCTCTCATCCTTCTAAAACCATGATCGCAAAGAATGGCGGTGCTGGCTCGAAGGGCCGAATGGCCTCCTCCTGCACCTATTTTCTATGTTTCTATGTTAAACTCCAGAGTATGAGGCAGAAGTGAACCCCTAGACTGTACCCCCTTTATCTCCCCCTTTAGCTTGGCCTCCAGCACACAAACAGTGCAACCACTGATCTACGGAAACAATAACAGCGGCCACTCTATGACACGCAAGCAGGGGAAGGCCACGAGGGTTTGTTTGAGTTAACGAGAGTCTGTGCCAGAGTGCAGGGATTCAGGTTTCTGAAATAAAGAGTTTTAAAGTACCCAAAACAGTTCTGAAAGGGAGCGCCAAACAATGCTACACACAACACTTCAACATAAACAATGGCGGCGAGCCAGGAATCACAATGACCTCTTGTCTGTCTCTCAATCAGACAAGTGCAGAAACTTCAGAGGGATGGTCAAAGTCAACAAGTTCAACGTTATTTTTCCCCTTTCTCCCGCGCCGAGAGGCAAGCGGCAGGAACGATAAGGGCTTGTCTGACTTGTCTGCCCCGGCGACTGTTATCTCCCTTCCCCAACCTGATCCGATCTGACTCCCGGCTAACGGATGGGGTGAGGTGACGCGGAGAGTCCTGCCCTGCGTTTGACTCTGTGACCGGCCGGTCACCCGGCGCGTGAACCAGCCCGGCTAATGCGGGTTTCAGCCCGCTCCCCTGCCAATACAAGCAAGTCGCAAACATCAGCCTGACAAAGGACTCGGATAACAATCCCAAAAAGATTAGAGCGGTACTTTTTAGAGCGATTAGGGAGGGGGGGGGGGGGGGGGAGGAGGGGGGGGGGGGGGGAACAGGACATAAAAAATCCTCCAGCTAAACAAAGCGAGTGCTTTTAATAAATACGGCAGGATAATAAACTGACAGGATCTCTCGTGCACTGAGCCAAGAGGAGAAATAAGTTAGCTCGATGGCCCAGGACCCCACCGAACCTGGTCACTGCTCCATCGGCAGATGTGTTGGATTAATAGAAGGTCGGATTTAAAAATAATACAACACACAATCTTCCCCTGCCCGGGTCACGTCTTTGAATGAGTTAACCAATTAGTCTCTCTCCCCTGCTCTTTCCCCAGGGCCTTTCCAAGTCCTTCTCCCCCCTCCCTTCTCAAGAACCTAGTCAAAGCCCTCTGAGAATAATTACTGAACCTGCTTCCCTCTCAGGCAACAGTAAGCAGACAATATAGAACAGGGTCTCAACCCGAAACGTCGCCCATTCCATCTCTCCAGAGATGCTGCCTGTCCCGCTGAGTTACTCCAGCATTTTGTATCCGTACAACATATGATGAGCGTTTTAGCATTCATAGCAAAAGGATTTGAGTATAGGAGCAGGGAGGTTCTACTGCAGTTGTACAGGGCCTTGGTGAGACCACAACTGGAGTATTGCGTACAGTTTTGGTCTCCTAATCTGAGGAAAGACATTCTTGCCATAGAGGGAGTACAGAGAAGGTTCACCAGACTGATTCCTGGGATGTCAAGACTTTCATATGAAGAAAGACTGGATAGACTCGGCTTGTACTCGCTAGAATTTAGAAGATTGAGTGGAATCTTATAGAAACTTACAAAATTCTTAAGGGGTTGGACAGGCTAGATGCAGGAAGATTGTTCCCGATGTTGGGGGAGTCCAGAACAAGGGGACACAGTTTAAGGATAAGGGGGAAATCTTTTAGGACCGAGATGCGAAAAACATTTTTCACACAGAGAGTGGTGAATCTGTGGAATTCTCTGCCACAGAATGTAGTTGAGGCCAGTTCATTGGCTATATTTAAGAGGGAGTTAGATGTGGCCCTTGTGGCTAAAGGGATCAGGGGGTATGGAGAGAAGGCAGGTACAGGATACTGAGTTGGATGATCAGCCATGATCATATTGAATGGCGGTGCAGGCTCGAAGGGCCGAATGGCCTACTCCTGCACCTAGTTTCTATGTTTCTATGTTGATGGCACCAGGCCTGTACCCGCTGAGGCTCTCTACAAGGCCCTGGTCAGGCCGCATTTGGAATCTCGTGAGCAGTTTTGGGCCCCATATCTGAATGAAGGATGTGCTGGCACGAGAATGATCCCAGGAATGATCGGGTTAGCGTATGATGAGCGTTTCACGGCACTGGGCCTGTACTCGCTGGAGTTTAGAAGAATGAGGGGGAGACCTCATTGAAACAGTGAAAGGCCTGGATAGAGTGGATGTGGAGAGGATGTTTCCACTAGTGGGAGAGTCTAGGACCAGAGGGCACAGCCTCAGAATGAAAGAACATATCTTCAGAAAGGAGATGAGGAGAAATTTCTTCAATCAGAGGGTGGTGAATCTGTGGAATTCATTGCCACAGAAGGTTGTGGAGGCCAAGTCAATGAATATTTTTAAGGCAGAGGTTGACAGATTTTTGATTAGTACGGGTGTCAGGGGTTATGGGGGGAAGCCAGGAGAATGGGGTTTGGAGGGAGAGATAGATCAGCCATTATTAAATGGCGGAGTAGACTTGATGGGCCGAATGGCCTAATTCTGCTCCTCGAACATAATCCACATCCCCCCACTCCCAGCCAAAAGCCTCTGGTTTGACACTTTTGAAGGGCCCCGACCAAAATGACACCTATCCATAATCTCCAGAGGTGCTGCCTGACCCGCTGAGTGACTCCAGCACATTGTGTCTTTTTTTTTTGTAAACCAGCACCTGCAGTTCCTTAAGTTTCCAAATCAGATGACATAATAAACACAATCCAGACAAGCTCAAGTGTAATAGGTAGAGCAAAGGGGGAGGATACAGAGTGCAGAATATAGTTCTCAGCATTGTAGCGCACCAGTTCCACAGACAATCCTGGATTGTCTAGATGCAGGAAAAATGTTCCCAATGTTGGGCGAGTCCAGAACCAGGGGCCACAGTCTTAGAATAAAGGTGACGCCATTTAAGACTGAGGTGAGAAAAAAACAGAGAGTTGTGAATTTATGGAATTCCCTGCCACAGAGGGCAGTGGAGGCCAAGTCACTGGATGGATTTAAGAGAGAGTTAGATAGAACTCTAGGGGCTAGTGGAGTCAAGAGATATGGGGAGAAGGCAGGCACGGGTTATTGATAGGGGACGATCAGCCATGATCACAATGAATGGCGGGGCTGGCTCGAAGGGCCGAATGGCCTCCTCCTGCAACTGTTTTCTATGTTTCTATGACAAAGTCCAATGTCCACAATGGGGTGGAGGTGAATCGGACAGTACCCAAGCTTATGGAAGGACCGTTCAAAAGCCTGATAACAGAGGGGACAAGACTGTTCATGAATGGGGGAGAAGGTACTCAGAAACGTTGCTATTTTGCATGCTATCTAATAGTCATAGAGTGATACAGCGTGGAAACGGGCCATTCAGCCCAACTTGCCCACACCAACCAACATGTCCCAGCTACTCTAGTCCCACCTGCCTGCATTTGGCCCATACCCCTCTAAACCTGTCCTGACTAAATCTTCCTGACTAAACGTTTCTTAAATGTGCTATAGTACCTGTCTCAGCTCTTTCTGCATAAATCAGATCAGATAACACTACACACAAATACAATCCAGCCAAACTCAAGTACAAATGATCGAAGGAAGGGAAAAGATACAGAGTGCAGAATATAGTTCTCAGCATTGTAACGCATCAACATTTATCTCTTCCTGTGTAGGAAGAAACTGCAGATGCTGGTTAGACAATAGACAATAGACAATAGGTGCAGGAGTAGGCCATTTGGCCCTTCGAGCCAGCACCACCATTCAATGTGATCATGGCTTAAAACCAAAGATGGGCACAAAAAGCTGGAGGTAGACAAAAAGTGCTGGAGAAACACAGCGGGTGAGGCAGCATCTATGGAGCGAAGGAATAGGTAACGTTTCGGGCCTAGACACTTCTTCAGACTGATGTCGGGGAGGGAGTGAGGGGGGGGGAGAAAGAAAGAATGTAGGCGGAGACAGTAAGACTAGTGGGAGAACTGGGAAGAGCGCAGGGAAGAAGGGAGAAAGCAAGGGCTATCTGAAGTTGGAGAAGTCAATGTTCATACCGCTGGGGTGTAAACGACACTCGCAAAGTATGAGGTGCTGCTCCTCCAATTTGGGCTGGGCCTCACTCTGGCAATGGAGGAGGCCCAGGACAGAGAGGTTTACTTTAGTTTAGTTTAACTAAAATAAGTCAGAAAGGTTTAGTTTAGTTTAGAGATACAGCGCGGAAACAGGCCCTTCGGCCCATCGAGTCCCCGCCGACCTGGTGATTTTTCCCCAGGTGCTCCGATTTCCTCCCACGCTCCAAAGACGTACAAGTTTGTAAGTTAATTGGCTTCGGTAAAAATTGTAAATTGTCCCCAGTGTAGGATGGTGTTAAGGGCCTGTCCCGCTTGGCGATCCCTGCATATTAACACTATCCTACGCTTTACATTTGCCAAGCCAATTAACCTACAAACCCACATGTCTTTGGAGTGTGGGAGGATACCCTTCCTCGGATGAAGGGTATCCTCCCACACACTGCCCAGTCCATCATCGGCTCTGACCTTCCTTCCATCGAGGGGATCTATCGCAGTCGCTGCCTCAAAAAGGCTGGCAGTATCATCAAAGACCCACACCATCCTGGCCACACACTCATCTCCCTGCTACCTTCAGGTAGAAGGTACAGGAGCCTGAAAACTGCAACAACCAGGTTCAGGAATAGCTACTTCCCCACAGCCATCAGGCTATTAAACCTGGCTCGGACAAAACTCTGATTATTAATAACCAATTATCTGTTATTTGCATTTTATAATTTTATTTATTCATGTGTGTATATATTTATATTACGGTATATGGACACACTGATCTGTTTCATTGTCCTATCAGGGACACATGATAATAAACTCACTTGAACTTGAACTTGGTTTGAATGGGTTTGAAGAGGCCTGAAGAGGGTTCTCGACCCGAAAAGTCACCCATTCCTTCTCTCCAGAGATGCTGCCTGTCCCGCTGAGTTACTCCAGCTTTGTGTCTATTTAGATTTCCCTGTCTGACTTTAAAGTTTAGCCCTCTAGTGTTGGGCATTCCCACTCTGGAAGGAAGGTTCTAAGAGTCTACGCTATCTTTGCCTTTCAAAGTAGATTATTTAGACGAGGTTAGACTAGACTCAAAGTAGATTATAAAGACTAGGCTTGTATTCACTGGAGTTTAGAAGGATGAGGGGAGATCTTATAGAAACATATAAAATTATAAAAGGACTGGACAAGCTAGATGCAGGAATTATTTTCCACAATGTTGGGGGAGTCCAGAACCAGAGGCCACAGTCTTAGAATAAAAGGGAGGTCATTTAAGACTGAGGTGAGAAAAAACGTTTTCACCCAGAGAGTTGTGAATTTATGGAATTCCCTGCCACAGAGGGCAGTGGAGGCCAAGCAACTGGATGGATTTAAGAGAGAGTTAGATAGAGCTCTAGGGGCTGGTGGAATCAAGGGATATGGGGATAAGGCAGGCACGGGTTATTGATAGGGGACGATCAGCCATGATCACAATGAATGGCTGTGCTGGCTCGAAGGGCCGAATGGCCTCCTCCTCCTGCACCTATTTTCTATGTTTCTATTAAAAGTTTAACAGAGCATTTCCTAACAAGACTGACATGCATGGTCTTTTCTGGGGAAGCAGACTGTAGCGTAAAATGAAACAAAAACATTGGTAATTGGGGGGCATGGTGGTGCAGCGGTAGAGTTGCTGCCTCACAGTGCCAGAGACCCGGGTTCCATTCTACCTACAGGTGCTGTCTGTACGGAGTTTGTGCGTTTTCCTCGTGACCCGGTGATTTTTCCCCAGGTGCTCTGGTTTAACTCCCCCGCTCCAAAGACGTACAGGTTTGTAGGTTAATTGGCTTTGGTAACAATTGTAAATTGTCACCAGCGTGCAATCCAGCGGCAGCAAAAAAAACGTTGTGGCACTTGAAACAAACGCCGCGCGGCAATACGTCGTCACGGCGCGAATTTTCCGGTGTGACCTGATACGCCAGTCAATGATGCCGGCAGTCGCCGAAACAAATTGCCAAGTGGGACAGGCCCTTTAGTCTGCGGGGATCGCTGGTCGGTGCGGGCTCGGTGGGCCGAAGGGCCTGTTTCCGCTTGCCTGTGTCTCCAAACTAAACTAATAGCAATCTACATCTAAAATGGATCTGCTCCTCATTAACATGCTGAAGACTTGCCTTCCAAACCCACAACATTCTGAGTGTACCAAATGTTGGCACCGCCTCAAGCCAGATCCCTGAGCTAATAATGATGGGAACATGAGTTCAAGTCCAACTGTGAATGTTTGAGATTTGGAACTATTTATAAAAATCTGGGAATTAATGGCAGGCTTCCACTAGCAACCACCACAAAGACAACAAGGCTACCCTCGAAATGGGGCGGCACAGTGGTGCAGCTGGTAGTACCGCTGCCTCACAGCGCCGGTGACCCCAGTTTGATCCTGACCTCAGGTGCCGTTCGCGTGTGGAGTTTGCACGGCCCCCCAGTGATCGCGTGGGCTTTCTCCGGGTGATCCGGTTTCCTCCCACACTCCAAAGTCGCACAGGTTACGTCGGTTAATTGGCTTCACTGACGATTGTAAATTGGCCCTCGTGTGTCGGATAGTGTGGGTGTGCGGGGACCGCTGGTCGGTGCAGGCTCGCTGGGCCAAACGTCCTGTTTCCGCACTCTATCTCTAAACTAAACTAATTATTTGGATCAAATTATAGACAATAGACAATAGGTGCAGGAGTAGGCCATTCGGCCCTTCGAGCCAGCACCGCCACTCAATGTGATCATGGCTGATCATCCACAATCAGTACCCTGTTCCTGCCTTCTCCCCATATCCCCGCTATCTTTAAGAGCCCTATCTAGCTCTCTCTTGAAAATATCCAAAGAACCGCCCTCTGAGGCAGAGAATTCCACAGACTCACAACTGAAAAGTGAAAAAGTGTTTCCTCGTCTCCGTTCCAAATGGCTTACTCCTTATTCTTAAACTGTGTGTGGCCCATAGTTCTGGACTCCCCCAACATCGGGAACATGTTTCCTGCCTCCAGCGTGTCCAAACCCTTAATAATCTTATATGTTTCAATGAGATTCCCTCTCACCCTTCTAAACTCCAGAGTGTACAAGCCCAGCTGCTCCATTCTTAATGATGGGATATAACCATATAACATATAACCATATAACAATTACAGCACGGAAACAGGCCATCTCGACCCTTCTAGTCCGTGCCGAACACGTATTCTCCCCTAGTCCCATATACCTGCGCTCAGATCATAACCCTCCATTCCTTTCCGTCCATATAACTATCCAATTTATTTTTAAATGATAAAACGAACCTGCCTCCACCACCTTCACTGGAAGCTCATTCCACACAGCTACCACTCTCTGAGTAAAGAAGTTCCCCCTCATGTTACCCCTAAACTTCTGTCCCTTAATTCTCAAGTCAATGTGTGGGGAGTGGATGAGAAAGTGGGATAACATGGAAATAGGGTGAAGGGTTGATCGATGGTCGGCGTGGACTCGGTGGGCCAAAGGGCCTGTTTCCTGTTGGGCATCACGGTGGCCAGCGGTAGGCCCGACCTTTTCTCTTTCTTCCTGCACAGGGAAAAGCTTTGTTTGTTTGCTATCCAAGATGGCGCCCATCCTAGGCGACTGAGCGTTAGTCACAGGCGTAGATCTGCAATCACACCTTGCGATCCTTCCACTATTTTGTGAAAAATATACATCTTCTAGATGGGCTGGGAGGCATCCTCGGTGATGTGACCTGGGGTCATCGGGTCTCACAACATCAGACCAGACCTCGCCCAGGCGACCCAGCCGGGGTTAATCAGGCCCCGACTTGTGTCCCAGCACCAACCGCCCACGGATCAGCCATCTTAGTAACCACTCTGCAGGGGTTGGGAGACTCTAGTGGGTGGAGGGACTGGGCTCTGACTGTGGGGTGAGTCCTGGCTGGGCTCCTCCTGCGTCTCACCAGGTTCAAGGCCTGTGCGTGCGCAGCACCTCCTTCTCCGAGCATTTCATTCTCGCCTGATGGATTTTTAGGCCACGGTGGTTATTTAGGCCTTTCTGTAGCTTAGTTGGGTGTCTTTCTCACGACTGCGGTGCTAACCCAGCCTGTCCCGGGTGCCGTCTTTCCGTGCCGTCATCTGTCTCTCAGTAGTCACCAAACTATTCTTGGTTGTCACCCAGTCTGTTCCTAGGTGCCACAGACTGAGCTAGACTTCAGTGTGAAAAATATACATCTTCTAGATGCGCTGTGATGTGACATTTCTTACTTTCGGACTTTACTGGACTTTACCTTACACTAAACATTATTAAGGTTATTCCTTTTATCCTGTATCTGTACACTGTGGACGGCTCGATTGTAATCATGTATTGTCTTTCCGCTGACTGGTTAGCACACTGCAAAAGCTTTTCACTGTACCTCAGTACACGTGACAATAAACTAAACTGAACTGAATTGAAACATGCAAACTCCACACACACAGACAGCACCCGAGGTCAGGAGATCCCCTCTCATCCTTCTAAACTCCAGAGTGTACAAGCCCAGCTGCTCCATTCTCTCAGCATATGACAGTCCCGCCATCCCGGGAATTAACCTTGTAAACCTACGCTGCACTCCCTCAATAGCAAGAATGTCCTTCCTCAAATTAGGAAGAGTGAGGAGATTCGGTATGTCGGAGAACGTCTACAGGTGTACAGTGGAGAGCACATTGACCCGTCGAATCACGGCCTGGTTCGGCAACTCGAACGCCCAGGAACAAAGAAGACCGCACAAAACGGTTAACACAGCCCGGTCCATCGCGGGTACTGACCTCCCCACCATCGAAGAGTATTTACAGGAGTCGCTGCCTCAAAAAGGCAGCCAGCATCGTCAGGGACCCACATCACCCTGGCCACACACTCACTTCACCCCTGCCATCGGGAAGAAGGTACAGAAGCCTGAAAACTGTAACGTCCATGTACAGCTTCTTCCCAGCAACCATCAGGCTATTAAACACAACAACCTCAAATAAGCTCTGATCCAAATAGACTTGGGGACTTTATTTTTTTACTCTGCACTATTGTTTGTTTATTTGTTTGTGTATATCTTTTTTTAATGAAATTATTATATGATATATAAATTTATATTTTATTTTTTTTCAGTCTGAAGAAAGGTCTCGACCGCGAAACATCACCCACTCCTTCTCTCCAGAGAAGCAGCCTGTCCCGCTGAGTTACTCCAGCATTTTGTGCCTACCTTATCTATATTACTAAAACTCTGATATTGACCACTTCTTGTTGTTCTGTACATTGATTTTAGAAAAAGCACTGCCACTTATGGCTGTGATTTTTGGCCATCTTACTCAAGAGTCCCACTCCGCTGCGCAGGACAAGAGGATTTTTCCCATCGATGAAAAATAAAAGAGTTACTTGTGTTAAAAAATGTTGAGATTCTCTCTCCTGAAGGCCTCTCCCCTTCCGGAGGGACTATAAAACCCAGAAGTGTTGAGTGCCTCAGTCAGTCTCTGCAAGATGGGGGAGCGAGAGGATCATGTCTCTCAGTCTGAGCTGTGAATAACACTGAACACATGCCTACTAAACTGTGAGTGGTTTTACTGACCTGTCACAGTGCCCTTAATGTGGTTTGAAAATATAGTTTGGAAATGCTAAAGCTGCGTTGCCTTTGGTTTGGAAATGCTAAAGCTGTGTTATATATATATACTAGACCAAGTGCAGACCCGTTGGGTCTGTTCCCCCAACGTGCGGTTGTGGGGGGGGAAGCAGTATGCAGCGTCACACACACTAACTATCCTCCCCCCCCCCCCGCACTCACGCTAATTACCCCCCTTGATATTATATTAATATTATTAATTTGCTCCTTTTACCCCATAACCACCCTATCTACTGACGCATAGCCCCCAACTTGCAGTCACATCTAGAGAGGGGGGGGAGGGGGGGGTAGAGAGTGAGGGCAGAGAGAGAAGGGGCAGAGACACAGAGAGAGGGGCAAGAGGGAGAGGGGGGTGGCGCGGAGGAGAAAGAGGGAGGGTGGGTGAGAGGGGAAAGGTGGGGGTGGAGGGGAGGAGAGAGAGAGGGTGAGAGTGAGGGGGAGAGAGGGGGGGAGAGGTGAGGGGAGGGGGGAGGGGGGAGAGGGGAGGGGGAGAGGTGAGGGGAGGGGGAGAGGTGGGGAGCAGGGAGGGTGGAGGGAAGGGGGTAGGGGTGTGTGGAGGGGAGGGGGGTTTAGGGGAGGGACGATGGGGGAGGGGATGGAGGGGAGGAGTGGGAGAAAAAGAGGGGAGAAAGAGAGAGGGGGGGAGTGGAGAGGAGAGGAGGGGGGGAGAGGAGAGGGGGGGGAGGGGAGAGGGGGGAGAGAGGAGGGGGGAGAGGAGAGGGGGAGAGGAGAGGGGCGAAGAGGAGAGTGGGGAGAGGAGAGGAGAGGGGGAGGAGAGGGGGGAGAGGAGAGGGGGCAGAGAAGAGGGGGAGGGAGAGGAGGGGGGAGAGGAGATGGGGAGAGGAGATGGGGAGAGGAGAGGGGGGAGAGGAGAGGGGGAGAGGAGAGGGGGGGGAGAGGAGAGGGGGGGAGAGGAGGGGGGGGGGGAGAGGAGGGGGGGGGGGGGGAGAGGAGAGGAGGGGGGGAAGAGAGTGCCTTTTTATTTCAACCCAAACCCCCCAAACAACCATTTGCAGGCAGTGCTTTTTTACTTTAACCATATTTTCATTTTCAAACCACATTAAGGGTACTTACTCACAGTTGTGTGGACATGTGTTCAGTGTTATTCACAGCTCAGAGAAACGTGACCCACTGCCTTCCTCCAGCTTGCAGACTAATTGAGGCACACCACTTCCTGGTTTTATAGTCCATCCCCCTTCCGCCAGCGGGGGCAGCAGAGAGAATGAGGAATTTTGTAAAATCATTAATATCTCTGTCATTTTTCATCGACTGGAAAAATCCTCGGCACACATGCGGCGGAGGGGGGCTCTGAGCGAGGTGGCCAAAAATGACGTCCGTAGGTGGCGGCGTTCTCTCGGAAATCGCAGCAAAAATGGCCAAAACCGGTCAAGAACAGACTTTTAGTAATATAGATAGATATAAAGATTGCACACACAAATAAAATGTTATATACATAAAATTCTTACTTGCAACAGCACAACAGATATGGAAACATATTACTCTGTGAACACCATAACAATAAAAAAAGTTCATATATATATATGTGTGTGTTTAAGAAGGAACTGCAGATGCTGGAAAATCGAAGATACACAAAAATGCAGGAGAAACTCAGCGGGTGCAGCAGCATCGATGGAGCGAAGGAGATAGGCAACATTTCGGGCCGAAACTCAGGGTTTCGGCCCGAAATGTTGCCTATCTCCTTCGCTCCATCGATGCTGCTGAACCCGCTGAGTTTCTCCTGCATTTTTGTGTACCTTATATATATATGTGTATGTGTGTGTATAACTTTTTTTTTATAGACACACACACACACACATATTACACACACACACAGATATGTCTGAAGGAGGGTCTCGTCCCGATAAGTCACCCATTGCTTCTCTCCAGAGATGCTGCCTGTCCCGCTGAGTTACTCCAGCATTTGGTGTCTACCAGAGATAAATATATATATATATATATATATATATATATGTGTGTGTGTATGTATCTGTGTGGCATATCTGTTTAACCATAAATCACCAGCAAGCATTTGTCGCTGTTAATTATGGTTCTTTTCGAGTCCTGTGCTTACAAACCTGCTGCGCGACTGCGAGTAAGAATTTCATTGTTCCCTTTCGGGGCGTATGACAATAAAACACTCTTGCTGAGAGCACTTTGTGTTTGCTTCGAGCAGGTTGAATGCTTGGCAGAGGTTCAACATCATTCCATCGAGGGAGAGAGTGAGCATGAGAAGAGGTAAATGGAGTGCCTAAAATGCTTCAGGAGGACTAAAATACCACAGCGTTTAACAATGGAGCATTTAAATCATTTCCTTGTGTCAGGTCGTGTTCATATCTCTCTTCTTATTCAATCTGCCCAGCTGAAAGCAAAGTCGGAGTCAGCCTCAGACATTTGCTTGGCGTGGGAGAGGTTTATTATCTTCAACAGAACAATGCACCCAACTTTCTATTTATTAAAAAAACAATCACTTCAATAGCAAATAAAAGTGCAAGAGAGACACATGTTGGTTTACAAAAAAAAAGACACAAGGTGCCGGAGTAACTCAGCGGGTTAGGCAGCATCTGTGGAGAACATGGATCGATGACGTTTCACAGAGTGCTGGAGTAACTCAGCGGGTCAGGCAGCATCTGTGGAGAACATGGATCGATGACGTTTCACAGAGTGCTGGAGTAACTCAGCGGGTTAGGCAGCATCTGTGGAGAACATGGATCGATGACGTTTCAGAGTGCTGGAGTAACTCAGCGGGTTAGGCAGCATCTGTGGAGAACATGGATCGGTGATGTTTCACAGAGTGCTGGAGTAACTCAGCAGGTCAGGCAGCATCTGTGGAGAACATGGATCGATGACGTTTCAGAGTGCTGGAGTAACTCAGCAGGTCAGGCAGCATCTCTGGAGAACATGGATGGTTGACGTTTTGGGTAGGGGTCCTTCCAATCGGGACTGATTGAAGGGTCTCGACCAGAAACGTCACCTGCCCATGTTCTCCAGAGATGCTGCCTGACCCGCTGAGTCATTCCAGCACTCTGTGTCTTCCTGACTTCGATAGTGGGGAAATCAGTTCCCATGAAGAACCAGGCAATATTCACCAGTCTACCATCTCCTTCGTTCTTTAGCGTTGGAGTTACTCACCCAGTCAGTCATAAGATCATAAGTCCTAAGAGCAGAATGAGGCCATTCGGCCCAACAAGTCTACTCGCCATTCAATCGTGGCCGATCTATCTCTCCCTCTGAACCCCATTCACCTGCCTTCTCCCCATAACCTCTGAAACCCGTACTAATCAAGAATCTATTATTCTCTGCCTTAAAAATATCCATTGACTTGGCCTCCGCAGCCTTCTGTACTCCAGCATTTTGTGCCTATCTTCTTTGACATAACGTTGGACTGCAATTTCACCAATTCAGCGAACACACATTTCTTACTCATGGCAGAACTAAATGAAGCAACCAGTCACCATCCTCTGCACCGTACATAGAATCATCAGGCATAGCAACAGAATTAGGCCAGTCGGCCCATCGAGTCTGCTCTGCCATTCGATCATGAGGTTAATGAGATTGAGGTTAATTCCCGGGATGGCGGGACTGTCATTTGCTGAGAGAATGGAGCAGCTGGGCTTGTACACTCTGGAGTTTAGAAGGATGAGAGGGCATCTCATTGAAACATATAAGATTGTTAAGGGCTTGGACACACTAGAGGCAGGAAACATGTTCCCGATGTTTGGGGAGTCCAGAACCAGGGGCCACAGTTTAAGAATAAGGAGTAAGCCATTTAGAACGGAGACGAGGAAACACTTTTTCTCACAGAGAATGGTGAGTCTGTGGAATTCTCTGCCTCAGAGGGCGGTGGAGGCCGGTTCTCTGGATGCTTTCAAGAGAGACACGGTTCTCTGTATACTTCGCAAGAGAGAGATACTTTCAAGAGAGGGCTCTTAAAGATAGCGGAGCCAGGGGATATGGGGAGAAGGCAGGAATGGGGTACTGATTGTGGATGATCAGCCATGATCACATTGAATGGCGGTGCTGGTACGAAGGGCCTGAACCAATTGTCTATTGTGTATAGTCTATCTCTGGAGAGCAGGAATGTGTGATGTTTCGGGTCTCAACCTTTCTTCGGACTTCGGATCTCAACCCGAAATGCCACCCATTCCTTCTGTCCACAGATGCTGCCTGTTGAGTTACTCCTCTTCGGTTTTAACCAGCATCTGCTGTTCTTTCCTACACAAGGCCTTGGGCACATTGGCCTTCATCTGTCAGAGTATTGAGTATAGAGTATAGAAGTTGGGAGGTCATGTTGCAGTTGTATAAGATGTTGGTGAGGCTGCATTTAGAGTATTGTGTTCAGTTCTGGGCACCATGTTGCAGGAAAGATGTTGTCAAGCTGGAAATGGTACAGAACTTGAGCTATTGGGAGTGGTTGAGCACACAAAGAGTGGTGGGTGTATAGAACGAGCTGCTGGAGGAGAGAGTTGAGGCAGGGACTATCCCAACGGTTTTCACTGTAGCTTTTCACAAAGTGTTTCGCTGTATCTCAGTACACCTGATAAAATACTAAACTAACTATAACTAACCAACGTTTAAGAAACATTTACATAGAAACATAGAAAATTGGTGCAGGGGTAGGCCATTCGGCCCTTCAAGCCAGCACCGCCATTCAATATGATCATGGCTGGGTCATCCAAAATTAGTACCCCGTTCTGGCTTTTCCCACTATCTCTTGATTTCCTTAGTCCTTAGAGCTTGTTCCATACACCCACCACCCGCCACCACGGTGGCTAAGCGGTACAGTTGCTGCCTTACAGCGAACCCACGCCGGAGGCCCAGGTTCGATCCCGACTACGGGCGCTGTCTGTACGAAGTTTGTACGTTCTCCCCGTGACCTGCGTGGGTTTTCTCCGAGATCTTCGATTTCCTTCCACACTCCAAAGACGTACAGGTTTGTATGTTAATTGGTTTGGTAAATGTAAAAATTGTCCCTAGTGGGTGTAGGATAGTGTTGATGTGCGTGGGTCACGGGTC
The DNA here is from genome assembly GCF_010909765.2 of Amblyraja radiata. NCBI lineage: Eukaryota > Metazoa > Chordata > Chondrichthyes > Rajiformes > Rajidae > Amblyraja > Amblyraja radiata. Next base: position 182,181,936 of record NC_045956.1, read on the forward strand.
GGCGCGGACCTGGTGGGCCGAAGGGCCTGTTTCCATGCTGTATCTAGATCTGTAAACTAAGAAACCGGCCATTGGGCCCAACTCATGCTGTGTGACTCTATGTATCTCTAAACTAAACTAAACTAAACACACCACCCTTTGTGTGAAAAAGTTACCAATCAGATTCCTGTTCAATCTTTTCCACTTCACCTTGAACCGGTGTCCTCTGGTCCTCGATTCCCCTACTCTGGGCAAGAGACTCTGTGCATCTACCCGATCTATTCCTCTCATGATTTTGTACACCTCTGTTTCCTGTCACTAGCATGTCCAAACCCTTAATGATCTTATATGTTTAAAAAGATTCCCTCTCATCCTAAATTCCAGAGTGTACAAGCCCAGCCACTCCATTCTCTCAGCATATGGCAGTCCCGCCATCCCGGGAATTAACCTTGTGAACCTACGCTACCTGTCCCGCTGAGTTACTCCAGCATTTTGTGTCCAACTTCATTCGTAAAGCTTTTTTGAGCACCCTATCTATCTGTGATGCCACCTTCAAGGAACGATATACCGGCATCTGTGGAATTCTCTGCCTCAGAGGGCGGTGGAGGCAGGTTCTCTGGATGCTTTCAAGATAGAGCTGGATAGGGCTCTTAAAGATAGCGGAGTCAGGGGATATGGGGAGAAGGCAGGAACAGGGTACTGATTGGGGATGATCAGCCATGATCACATTGAATGGCGGTGCTGGCTCGAAGGGCTGAATGGCCTACTCCTGCACCTGATGTCTATTGTCTATCTCTTTGCTGCCTGACCCACTGAGTTGCTCCAACTGTTTATTTTATTTGCCTCCAAACATTTCTCGGGAGTGATTTAGGAGTTGCACTATCACAGGCAGAGAGGAGTACTTTTCTCTTCATGACACCAGCCATTATTTATCTCCAAACCAGCAACATGGTGGCATAGTGGTAGAGCGAGTGCCTCACAGCGCCAGAGACCCGGGTTCGATCCTGACTGTGGGTGCTGTCTGTGCGTACTTTGTACGTTCTCCTCGTGACCCGCGTGGGTTTTCTCCGAGATCTTCGGTTTTCTCCCACACTAGACAGGGTTCTTAAAGATAGCGGAGTCAGGGGATATGGGGATGCGGGATACTGATTGGGGATGATCAGCCACGATCACATTGAATGGCGGTGCTGGCTCAAAGGGCCGAATGGCCTACTCCTGCACCTATTGTCTATTAATATTAATATTACTAGCTTTCTTCCCATATCCCTTGATTGTCTACTGTCTATTGTCTAACAAGACGTGCAGGTTTGTAGGTTAATTGGCTTGAGATAAATGTAAATTTTCCCTAGTGTGTGTAGGATAGTGTAAGTGTGCAGGGATCGCTGGTCGGTGTAGACTCGGTGGGCCGAAGGGCCTGTTTCCGTGCTGTATCTCTAAACAAAACTAAACTAACAACAGAAATCAGATAATTTGTTTGTTGTCAGTGTGTTTTGTGAGGGCATGATGTGATACAATTGGCAGCAAGATTTATTAAGCTGTAACATTTAATATAATTTTTTTTTAATAACTTGATGCTGCAAACTCATTAAGTCTTTTGAATTGCCTGGATAGAGTGGATGTATTGCCTGGAGTATTGCGTACAGTTTTGGTCTCCTAATCTGAGGAAAGACATTCTTGCCATAGAGGGAGTACAGAGAAGGTTCACCAGACTGATTCCTGCGATGTCAGGACTTTCATATGAAGAAAGACTGGATAGACTCGGCTTGTACTAGCTAGAATTTAGAAGATTGAGGGGGGATCTTATAGAAACGTACAAAATTCTTAAGGGGTTGGACAGGCTAGATGCTGGGAGATTGTCCCCGATGTTGGGGAAGTCCAGAACAAGGGGTCACAGTTTAAGGATAAAGGGGAAATCTTTTAGGACTGAGAAAAGAAAAAACATTTTTTACACAGAGAGTGGTGAATCTCTGGAATGTAGTTGAGGCCAGTTCATTGGCTATATTTAAGAGGGAGTTAGATGTGGCTCTTGTGGCTAAAGGGATCAGGGGGTATGAAGAGAAGGCAGGTACAGGATACTGAGTTGGATGATCAGCCATGATCATATTGAATGGCGGTGCAGGCTCGAAGGGCCGAATGGCCTACTCCTGCACCTATTTTGTATGTTTCTATGTTCTATGTGGGAGAGTCTAGGACCAGAGGCCGCATCCTCAGAATGAAAGGACCTACCTTTAGAATGGAGATGAGGAGGAAAAAGCTTTGTGAATGAAGTTGGACACATAATGCTGGAGTAACTCAGCGGGACAGGCAGCGTAGGTTCACGAGGTTAATTCCCGCGATGGCGGGACTGCCATATGCTGATATAATGAAGTGGCTGAGCTTGTACACTCTGGAATTTCTCTAGTCAGAGGGTGGTGAATCTGTGGAATTCATTGCCACACACGGCTGTGGAGGCCAAGGCAATTGATATTTTTAAGGCAGAGATAGACAGATCCTTGATTAATAATAATAATAATGGATGGGATTTATATAGCGCCTTTCTAATACTCAAGGCGCTTTACATCGCATTATTCATTCACTCCTCAGTCACACTCGGTGGTGGTAAGCTACTTCTGTAGCCACAGCTGTCCTGGGGCAGACTGACGGAAGCGTGGCTGCCAATCTGCGCCTACGGCCCCTCCGACCACCACCAATCACTCACACACATTCACACACATTCACACACAGGCAAAGGTGGGTGAAGTGTCTTGCCCAAGGACACAACGACAGTACACACTCCAAGCAGGATTCGAACCGGCCACCTTCAGGTTGCCAGCCGAACACTTAGCCCATTGTGCCATCTGTCGTCCCAACAATTAGTAGGGCTGCCAGAGTTTAGGGGGAGAAGGGAGGAGAATGGGGTTGAGAGGGAAAGATAGATCAGCCATGATTGAATGGCGGAGTAGAATTGATGGGCCGAATGGACTAATTCTGCGTCTAGAAGTTGTGAACATGAACTCATTGCAGCACAGGCCTTTTGGCCCACAATGTATGTGCTAAACATGATGCCAAGACCAACCCTTATCTGCTTGCACATAACCCCCCCACCATATCCCTCTATTCTCTGCGTATCCATGTGCCTAACCCAAAGTCTCTTAAATGCAATCTTCATATTGTATCCTTCCCCCTCTTATCAGGCAATGTTCCTGCAATAAGCTAGAGAGACTGATATGTTCTTGATTATAAACAAAGCACATCAACGCCTCTACATCCTGAGAAGATTATGGAAATTCGGTGTGGTCGGAGAGGATTCTCTTGTGTCTACGGGTTTACAGTGGGGAGCACATTGACTGGTCGCATCACGGCCTGGTTCGGCAACTTGAACGCCCAGGAGCGAAGACGACCTCAAAAAGAAGTGACCACTGCCCGGTCCATCACGGGTACTGTCTTCCCCAACATCAAAGGGATTTACAGGAGTCGCTGCCTCAAGAAGGCAGCCAGCATCGTCAGAGACCCACACCACCCTGGCCACGCACTCATTTCACCCCTGCCATCGGGAAGCAGGTACAGGAGCCTGAAAACTGTAACGTCCAGGTTCAGGAACAGCTTCTTCCCTACAGCCATCAGGATATTAAACACGACAACCTCAAATATGCTCTGAACTACAACAGACTATTATTGTTATTATTGCACTATTACTGTTTATTTGTTTATGTGTACGTATGAGTGTGTGTGTGTGTGTGTGTGTGTGTGTGTGTGTGTGTGTGTGTGTGTGTGTGTGTGTGTGTGTGTGTGTGTGTGTGTGTGTGTGTGTGTGTGTGTATAGGGCTAAATATATATATAGCTAAGGGCTCTTAAAGATAGCAGAGTCAGGGGATATGGGGAGAAGGCAGGAACGGGGTGCTGATTGGGGATGATCTGCCATGATCACATTGAATGGCGATGCTGGCTCGAAGGGCCGAATGGTCGGCCGAGTGGTCGGCGCCGACCTGTAGGGGGTATGGCTGCTAGCCTGCAGCTGTCTGTTTTTCATTTCTTTTTTCTTATTTTTAGTTAGTTTAGTGTTTTGTTTTTAAGGAGTTCTAGCTTTTTTATGTGTGGGGAGGGGGGGGGGAAGGGGGAAACTAATTTTCAGGGTCCCTACCTGGTCGGAGATGCAGCTTTTCTCCGGGCTGCACTTTCGACCCGTCCTCGCGGCCTACCAGCGGGCCTGGAGCGGCATTTCCTGAGGGGACCGCCCGGAGCCTCGGCATCGGCGGCGGCGGGATTGGCGGCGGCTGCGGCTGCGGAGCTGCGGGTCCGAGGAGCGAGGGGACCGCCTGGAGCCTCGGCATCGGCGGCACCGGCATCGGCATCGGCGGCGGCGGCACCGGCATCGGCGGCACCGGCGGCGGCGGAGCTGCGGGTCTGAGGACGGCGGTGCAGCACTGGAGCACCATTGCGGGGCGGGCGGTGCCTTGCCTGGGTCGCTGAGCTGGACATCGGCGGCGGAGCTGCGGGTCTGAGGAGCGGCTGCGGGCGGCGGCGCTGAACTTTACACCGGGAGCCTGGGATCTCTCGATGAGATCGCCAGTTGAGCTCCATTCAGTGCGGCCTTGTCGGCTCCGGAAGCCACGGTCTCGAGTAGGGAGGCGGCCGTTCCAGGGTTCCCATGCCGCTGGGAGGACTCTCCCGACGCCGGAACATCATCACCCGGCGAGGACGGCCTGGAACATCGGGCCTCCGTAGAGGCAACTGTGGAGGCCTCAGTAGGCCCAACTATGGGTGGGCATTGGGGATGGGACTGGACTTTGTGCCTTCCCCCATAATGGGAACCATTGTGGGGGGATGTTTTTATGTTAAAGCTATTTATTATTGTTATGTTTGTATTCTTTTTTATGTGCTGCATTGGCAAAAAGAATTTCACTACATCTAGGTGTATGTGACAATAAATCAACCTTTGAACCTTTGAACCTTTGAATGGCCCACTCCTGCACCTATTGTCTATTGTCACACTTTATCTTGTTTATGACATTGTATACAGTGTACTATGTTATTCTGTGGTGCTGCGGCTAGTAAGAACGTCATTGTTCTATCCGGGGCACATGACAATAAAACACTCTTGGCTCTCTGTCCTGTAATAAATGGCATCAAAGGTTATGTATGGAACGTGGAGCTGATGAACTTTGGAAAGACGCACATGTGGAACTCCACCGCATGTCTCTCACTGCCCGGGGTGAATGACATTTACGATGCATGGATGGCGAGCAGGAGGTCTGGGATGCTGGACACTCTTTACGGCACACCATGTGTTTACGGTGACAAGGCGCAGTCACAATTAGTTCCCCGTCAAGCAGGGAAGATGCCCAGCCGTGGCCAGCACTGTGTGTGTGTGCCAATCCAGCTGCCTGACACGTCCTTCAGAAACAAGAGTAGAGTTACAGAGGTTTGGGAGCCCCTGCTGCAGTCACATGGTGAGGCCGCGTTTACAGCACTGTGTTCAGTTCTGGCAGCCGGAGTTGTGGGAAAGATGTTGTCAAGCTGGAGAGAGCGGATGCGGAGAGGATGTTTCCACTAGTGGGAGAGTCCAGGACCAGAGGTCACAAGCCGCAGAATTAAAGGATGTTCCTTCCGGAGGAGGAATTTCTTTAGTCAGAGGGTGGTGAATCTGTGGAATTCTTTGCCACACAAGGCTGCGGAGGCCAAGTCAATGGATATTTGTAGGGCAGAGATACTGTAGATAGATTCTTGATTAGTACGGGTGTCAATAGACAATAGACAATAGGTGCAGGAGTAGGCCATTCAGCCCTTCGAGCCAGCACTGCCAGTCAATGGATATTTTTAAGGCAGATACTGTAGATAGATTCTTGATTAGTACGGGTGTCAATAGACAATAGAAAATAGGTGCAGGAGGAGGCCATTCGGCCCTTCGAGCTAGCACCGCCATTCATTGTAATCATGGCTGATCGGCCCCAATCAATAACCCGTACCTGCCTTCTCCCCATACCCCTTGATTCCACTAGCCCCTAGAGCTCTATCTAATTCTCTCCTAAATCCATCCAGTGACTTGGCCTCCACTGCCCTCTGTGGCAGGGAATTCCATAAATTCACAACTCTCTGGGTGAAAAAGGTTTTTCTCACCTCAGTCTTAAATGGCCTCCCCTTTATTCTAAGACTGTGGCCCCTGGTTCTGGACTCGCCCAACATTGGGAACATTTTTCCTGCATCTAGCTTGTCCAGTCCTTTTATAATTTTATATCTTTCTATAAGATACCCCCTCATCCTTCTAAACTGCAGTGAATACAAGCCTAGTCTTTTCAATCTTTCTTCATATGACAGTCCTGCCATCCCAGGGATCAATCTCGTGAACCTACGCTGCACTGCCTCAATCACAAGGATGTCCTTCCTCAAATTAGGAGACCAAAACTGTACGCAATACACCAGATGTGGTCTCACCAGAGCCCTATACAACTGCAGAAGAAAAGACTCCAGACGTACAGGCTTGGTTCTGGTTGATTACTGCGCAAACACAACATCAGTGGTTATCTCGTGCAGGTTTGTAGGCTAATTGGCTTGGTAAAATTGTCCAATTGTCCCCACTGTGTGTAGGATAGTGTTAGTGTGCGGGGATCGCTGGTTGGCGCGAACACGGTGGGCTGAAGGGCCTGTTTCCGCGCTGTATCTATATCTGTAAACTAAGAAACCAGCCCTTGGGCCCAACTCATGCTGTGTGACTCTGTGACCCTATAATTCGTCCAAAATTAATACTTACATTTTGGAAACAGACAACAGTCCCTACAATGAAGATGTGGATCACAAACATGTCCGAGACACTACATTTGGAAAACATTAGGCTTGTCTTGGCGGAAAAACCAGATCAATTTCTTAAGACGTGGCCACCCTTTACCGAATTCTTACAACAATAGTATGGTGCAACACAAATTTAAATTAAAATCCGATGCTGGGTTGGGTGAGGTGGGCGGGAGGGGGACGAGGGGCAAGGTATATCTCCACCTTTCTTTTTCTTTTTTCTTATTTCTACATCTTTCTGCCACACTACTTTGGTAGTTTAGGGGACTTTATTTTGTTCTTTTTCGATCTATCTTTTCACTTTGCATTTTTTTTCTTTCTTGTTCTTCTTTTTCTTTTCTTTTTTCATTTTCATAGTTTAGGTCGTAAGGTTAAAAATGAAGCTGTACATTAATTGTATAATTTTAGATTCCGAATGTTTTATCTCTGTACGATTGCTTCTAATAATATTAAATATTAAAAAATCAAATAAATAAATAAAAATAATTTGGCCACGTTGACCGAGATAGAATCATAAGAGTCATACAGTGGGGAAACAGGCCCTTCTGCCAACCTGCCCGTTGGGCCAAAGGGACTGTTTCCACGCTGTGCGACTTGAAGAATACTGGAAACATGGGACTGTAAGGCCAGAAAAGTGAGGTTTGCATAACCCTCATTCATAGAAAACATAGAAAATAGAAAATAGGTGCAGGAGGAGGCCATTCGGCCCTTCGAGCCAGCACCGCTCGATTCAGTTAACTTCCGTTTAGTTTCTGTGCTGGAGAATTGACCAGCGGGTGAAAGAGAGGGGGGGGAGAAATGAAAGGAAAAGTTCCATCCCGACTACGGGCGCTGTCTGTATGGAATTGGTACGTTCCCCCCTTGACCTGCGTGGTTTTTCTCCAAGATCTCAGTTTCCTCCCACACTCCAAAAACGTGCAAGTTTGGGGGCTAATTTGTTTGGTACAAATGTAAATTGTCCCCCAGTGTGTGTAGGATAGCGTTCGTGTGCAGGAATCGCTGGTCGGCGCGGACTCGGTGCCGCGACCTATCCCGCTGAGTTACTCCAGCATTTTGTGTTAATCTTCTGTGACACCTTTTAGTTTAGTTTAGTTTGGTTTAGTTTGTCGTCTCATGCACCGGGGTACAGTGAAAAGCTTTTGTTGCGTGCTATCCAGTCAGCGGAAAGACAATACATGTTTGCAATCGAGTCATCCACAGTCTACAGATACAGGGATAAAGGGAATAACGTTTAGATAAAGAGGGACTCAGTGGGCCGAAGGGCCTGTTTCTGCCCTGAATCTCTAAACTAAACTAAATTGAACTAAAAAGAAAATTCACTACGAAAGGGGGGGGGGGGAGGAGGCTATGTCTTGTCTATAACATCCAGACTTTGAAATACATTCTAATTCCCAGGAGAGCGCAAATGGTGAGCAGAGCTCGGTACAATTTTGACTTCAAAAGAATCTACAATAAGGTTTTGAGCACATCTAACGCTCAGGAACCTTTGATTTCAAAGCTCATTCATACATGCAGATCATTAATTTTACATAGCTGCAAGCACTGAAACTTGTCTAACGAGATCATCTTAATATAATGTCATTACTGGGTCTACCACACAGGGTGCCAGCGTTGAAGGCTGTAAATGAGGACCACATGTAAAATGCTGGGGAGTAAACCTCAGACCCCTCTTCTCCTCCTCGTCCAGAGGCAGTGAATCTTCTCTTGAGTTGAGGGAATTGAGTTGATTTGAAAGCTGCAGCATGGAAACAGGCCCTCGGCCTACTGAGCACACGTTGACTAGCGATCACCCCTTCACACTAGTTTAGTTTGGTTTAGTTTAGAGATAAAGCACGGAAACAGATCCTTCGGCCCACTGAGTCCGCGCCGACCAGCGATCCCCGCACATTAACACTATCCTACACACAGTATGGACAATTTACACTTATACCAAGCCATTTAACCTACAAACCTGTACGCCTTTGGAGTGTGGGAGGAAACCAAAGATCTTGGAGAAAACGCACGCGGTCTCGGAAACATTAGGACAGGCACATGAATCGAACAGGTTGGGAGAGATATGGGCCAAACGCAGGCAGGTGGGACTAGTGTAGCTGGGACATGTGGTCAAGATGGGACGAAGGGCCTGTTTTCACACCGTATGTCTCTGTGACTCTATGATAATCAGAATCCTTTTTCCGGGTGGAAATGTCAAATACTGGAGGGCACAGGTTTAAGATGAGAGGGGGAACGTTAAAAAAAACTATGCAGGGGAAGTTTTTTTTTACACAGAGAATGATAGGTGCGTGGAACATGCAACAAGGAGAATGGTGGGGCAGCTTTGATAGTGGCATTTATAAGGCATTTCTGCACGCACGTTGACATGCTGGGAATGGAGGGATACAGACCACATGTAGGCAGATAGGGTAAGTTTTATTCGGCAGTGTGGTCGGTGCAGAAATCGTGAGCTAAAAATCCTGTTCCTGTGCTCAGAGTGATACAGCGTGGAAACAGGCCCCTCGGCCCAACTTGCCCACACCGACAAACATGTCCCAGCTACACTAGTCCCACCTGCCTGCGTTTGGCCCATATCCCTCTAAATCTGTCCTATCCCTGTACCTGTCCAACTGTTTCGTAAATGTTGCAATAGTCCCATCCTCAACCACCTCATTACACACACGCGCCACCCTTTATGTGAAAATGTTACCCCTCAGATTCCTATTCGATTTTCCCCCCTCTCACCTTGAACCTATGCCCTCTGTTCCTCGATTCCCCTACTCTGGGCAAGAGACTCTGTGCATCTGCCCGATCTATTCCTCTCATGATTTTGTACACCTCTATAAGATCACCCCCCCATCCTCTTGCGCTCCTAGGAATAGAGTCGCAGCCTGCTCAAACCCTCCTGATAGCTCAGGCCCTCGGGTCCTGGCAACATCCTTGTGAATCTTCTTGACACCCTTTCCAGCCTAATATCTTTCCTATAACATGGTGCCCAGAACTGAACATAATACTCCAAATGTGGGCCTCATCCAACGTCTTAAACAACTGCAACATGACCTCCCAACTTGATGCTCTATGTTCTATGCTTCACACATGCGAAAGACTGCCAATGCAAATGGTGGCCCTTTTTGGCATAAACTGGTCAAGGCCAATGCTAACCAAGAGGACAAGAAAAACCAAGTACAATATTCACAAAATAGTGAGTTTACACTTGTCACTTTTTTTTCACTCTATCATTCACAGGTCAAGCTCAAAATGTAGTTTAATTTAGTTTCGTTATTTATTGTCAAAATAATAAACAAAACTTTCCCCTCCGGGGATGAATAAAGTTCTATTGTAATGCCGTGTGTACCGAGGTACAGCGAAAAGCTTTTGTTGCGTGCTATCCAGTCAGCAGAAAGACAATACACGATTACAATCACAAAAATGCTGGAGAAACTCAGCGGGTGCAGCAGCATCGATGGAGCGAAGGAAATAGGCAACGTTTCGGGCCGAAACCCTTCTTCAGACTGTGTACCTTCGATTTTCCAGCATCTGCAGTTCCTTCTTAAACACGATTACAATCGATCCATTTACAGTGTACAGATACATGATAAGGGAATAACGTTTAGTGCAAGGTAAAGCCAGTAAAGGCCGATCAAGGATAGTCCGAGGGTCACCAATGGGGTAGATAGTACTTCAGCACCGCTCCCTGGTTGTGGTAGAATGGTTCAGTTGCCTGATAACAGCTGGGAAGAAACTGTCCCTGAATCTGGAGGTGTGCGTTTTCACACTTCTGTCCCTCTTGCTTGATGGGAGAGGGGAGAAGAGGGAGTGGCCGGGGTGCGACTGGTCCTTGATGATGCTGCTGGCCTTGCCGAGGCAGCGTGAGGTGTAGATAGAGTCAAGGGACGGGTGTAAGAAGGAACTGTAGATGCTGGTTTAAGCCGAAGATGGACATGAAAAGCTAGAGTAACTCAGCGGGTCAGGCAGCAACTCTGGAAAAGTTGGGGGGTAGAGCGAGATACATCAGCCATGATTGAATGGCGGAGCAGACATGATGGGCCGAATGGCCTAATTCTACTCCTATTACTCGTGTCCTCATGACCGTACGTTCAGGCAAATCGGAGTTGGTAGACGGCAACTGGTAAAATGCTGGAGTAACTCAGCAGGACAGGCAGCATCTCTGGAGAAAAGGAATGGGTGGCGTTTCATCTAAGGTCAGTCGATCTTTCACAACATAATTAAAACAACATAAAATTCAATGGATCTGTCTCCATGGTCACATTTGTAAGCCTTTAAGACCTGTTGCGGCGTTGATGAAAAAATATTTTAAAGGTTATTGAATGATTCACAACCCCACGAAGCCTTGCGGCATTTTCTAACCTGCAAAATATTTTTGACTTCTCAAGACTTGTAATAAAGCTGGGAGCCAATTTGAGTGCACCATAGTCCCACAGCAGAAATGAGGTGGCAAGCAGATAAGGTTGGGGGGCCCCCTCCTTGACTCTCAGTCTGAAGAAGGGTCTCGACCCGAAACGTCACCTATTCCTTTCTTCCAGAGATGCTGCTTAGCCCGCTGAGTTACTCCAGCATGTTGTGTCTATCTTTGATGTAAACCAGCATCTGCAGTTCCTTCCTACACAGCTAGGAGCTGGACTTGGCTTCACGATCAACAGACATTGAGGGCAGATCGGCTTGTTCTAGGTCATAAGGTCATAAGTGATACGACCAGAATTAGGCCATTCGGCCCATTAAGTCTACTCCGCCATTCAATCGCGGCTGATCTATCCCCCCTTCCTAACCCCATTCTCCTGCCTTCTCCCCATAAACCCCTGTTACCCGTACTCGTCAAGAATCTATCTATCTCTGACTTAAAAATATCCACTGACCTGGCCTCCACAGCCTTTTGTGGCAAAGAATTTAAACAGATTCACCACCCTCTGACAAAAGAAATTCCTCATCTCCTTCTTAAAGGAACAGGCTCGAAGGGCCGAATGGCCTACTCCTGCACCTACTTTCTACGAACGTCATTTATTTCTGAGGCTATGACCTCTGGTCCTAGACTCTCCCACTAGTGGAAACATCCTCTCCACATCCACTCTATCCGGGCCTTTCACTATTCGGTAAGTTTCAATGAGGTCCCCCCCCCCCCCTCAACCTTCTAAACTCCAGCAAGTACAGGCCCAAACGCTCATCATATGTTAACCCACTCATTCCTGGGATCGTTCTCGTAAACTTCCTCTGGGCCCTCTCCAGAGCCAGCACATCCTTCCTCAGACACGTTGCTGTCCTGCTCAGAGTTACATAATGCTGCATATCATTCTTCTAAAAACGGCCATTAAGACGTGTAAATTTTGGCACCTCATTTAAAACTGGGATTGCCAATGCTACTTGCATTCAACTATTTGCCACGCAGAAGACTACTGAAGAACTTTTTGTCCTGTGCTTCTGTTATCCTAAAACAGAGACTGAGGGGTGATCAGCTAACAGTCGCAGTATCAGATGCAACACACTAATGGGCCTGTCCCACTTAGGCGAATTTTTTCGGCGACTGCCGGCGACTGTCACAGTCGTAGCAAGTCGCCGACAAAGCGGCGACTGGACCCACCCCCCACACGACAATGTCTACAACAACCTACCACCTAGTCGACGTCAAGCTACGGCAAGCTACCGATAACCGGCGACCCGTTATACGTCCGCCCACGACCACACCTATGACAACCTGCGTCCACCCCGCGACAACCTACGCCAAGCTACGACCCTGTCGGCGACAACTGATGACGATTCAGTCGCCGGTACCAGTCGCCGGTCGAAGTAGGTTGGCGTAGGTATTCGCCAATGGAATTCACCGAAGGCAGCACCGGCGACAATCTACATCACCTGCCCATAACCTACGACAGCACCTACGTCAGGTGAAGTCAAGCTACGCTCATTGGCGTCAAGCCAACTGTCGCCGAAAAGTCTTGAACATTTCAAAATCCAGCGGCGGCCAGAAAGACGCTATGACTGTTTGGGCGACTGAGGAGACGACTCACGACCATACAGGCGACACCCCGTCGAACATGTGGTGACAGCCTAGTCGCCTGTTGTCACCTGTAGTCGCCTAAAAAATCACCTAAGTGGGACAGGGGCATAACAATAGTTGCTGGGTTGTTGATGTCAAGGCTTGGCTATATCCTCTCAACCACAATGTTGTGTGGGTGCGTTACGCTAATGGACTTGAGTAGATAAGGTCATAAGGTTGTAAGGAATAGGAGTAGAATTAGGCCATTCGGCCCATCAAGACTACTCCGCCATTCAATCATGGCTGTTCTATCTCTCCCTCCTAACCTAATCTTAGAATGAAGGGGAGGACATCTTAGAATAAAGGGGAGGCCATTTAAGACTGAGGTGAGAAAATCTTTTTCACCCAAAGAGTTGTGAATTTGTGGAATTCCCTGCCACAGAGGGCAGTGGAGGCCAAGTCACTGGATGGATTTAAGAGAGAGTTAGATAGAGCTCTAGGGGCTAGTGGAGTCATAGGATATGGGGAGAAGGCAGGCACGGGTTATTGATTGGGGACGATCAGCCATGATCACAATGAATGGCGGTGCTGGCTCGAAGGGCCGAATGGCATCCTCCGGCACCTATTTTCTATGTTTCTATGCTTCTAACCCCATTCTCCTGCCTGCTCCCCTGACACCCGTACTAATCAAGAATCTATCTGACTGCCTAAAAATAAAGAGGTTTATAGTTTGGTTTAGAGGAACAGTCCCGCCGACTCCGTGCCCGCCACCGATCAACCGTTCAAACCCGTGCCGGCGTCACTGGCTGCGGCGCCGCGCCTCCCCGCGTTATTTCACCGCGAAACGCCCGGACGATCAGGTGAAGATTGGGTGGGAATTAACGAACATGAAACCTCTTGAACAAATCTGGCAGCACAAAGCCACGAGTCCCCTGTGTTTGTTTACTGGGAGCCCGCTGGAGTAAATCAATGCAACATGCTTCTTAGTTTCCAGGGGAGGGGGAAAAAAAAAGATCTTTTTATGTTTTAGATTAACAGGGTCTTGCAGTTTGGGCTGCAGGGTGGGTGGAATATAAAGAGGAGGATTAAAGAAAACTCCCAGAGGCTTTCTTCAGCTCCCTTGTATTTTTAATTTTTTATTCATAAATTATTTTATATATTTAGAAAAAAAAGCTGAAAGATGTGGGCTCTCAGATATTCAAAAAATCCACCACTCAATGCAGAGCGATGTGAGTGAGAAGCAGATTTTCGCTCCCGGCACATAGTTCTGTTTGAAATAAACTGGAAACAGATTGCTAATGACTCAAGACTGGAAAGTGTGAATCTGCAATTAAATGTTTTCAGATGGGGACAGATTTCTGTACATGTGCAGGCACAGCATAGGTAGGTGTACGGCCTTTTTTTTTTACAATCCCTTCGGGATCTTAACTGTTTGCGGGCCTGCAGATGCACAATCATAGTTTGGTTTGGTTTCGAGATACAGCGCGGAAACGGGTCCATTCGACCCACCGGGTCCGCGCCGACCAGCGATCCCCCGCACACATTAACACCATCCTTCACCCGCCAGGGACAGTTTTTACATTTATACCAGGCCAATTAACCCGTAAACCTGCGAGTCTTTGGAGTGGGGGAGGAAACCGAAGATCGTGGAGAAAACCCACGCTGGTCACGGGGAGAAACGTACAAACTCTGAATGGACGGCGCCCGTAATCGGAACCGAACCCGGGTCTCCGGCGCTGCATTTGCTGTAAGGCGGCAACTCTACCGCTGCGCCGCCGTTTCCCGCGAGCGCTGGTGGGCGATCTGAGAAACTGTCCCGCTAATAGTGAAAGGCCTGGATAGAGTGGATGTGGAGAGGATGTTCCCACTGGTGGGAGAGTCTAGGACCAGAGGGCACAGCCTCAGAATTAAAGGACATTCTTTTAGGAAGGAGATGAGGAGGAATTTCTTTAGTCAAAGGGTGGTGAATCTGTGGAACTCTTTGCCACAGAAGGCTGTGGAGGCCACAAGTCAATGGACAATAGACAATAGGTGCAGGAGTAGGCCATTCGGCCCTTCGAGCCAGCACCGCCATTCAATGTGATCATGGCTGATCATCCACAATCAGTACCCCGTTCCTGCCTTCTCCCCATATCCCCTGACTCCGCTATTTTTAAGAGCCCTATCCAGCTCTCTCTTGAAAGCATCCAGAGAATCCGCCTCCACTGCCCTCTTGAGGCAGAGAATTCCACAGACTCACCACTCTCTGTGAGAAAAAGTTTTTTTCTGTGGATATTTTTAAGGCAAAGATAGATAGATTCTTGATCAGTACGGGTGCCAGGGGTTATGGGGAGACGGGGGTTAGGAGGGGGAGATAGATCAGCCATGATTGAATGGCGGAGTAGACTTGATGGGCCGAAAAGGCACAATTCTACTGCGATCACTTATGACCTTATGACCTTGTTGGGCTTTGTCCTTGCGGCTGGGTCAGAAGGCTGAGGATCGGGGACCACTTCACCAGGAACCAAAACTAGAGTGCAGAGGTTGGGAGGTCATGTGTAGGAAGGAACTGCAGATGCTGCTTTACACCAAAGAGAGATGTAAAAAGCTGGAGTAACTCAGCGGATCAGGTGGCCTCCCTGGAGAAAAGGAATTGGAGACCCCAAACGTCATCTGTTCCTATTCCCCCATTACAGAGATACTGCCTGTCCTGCTGAGTTACCCCAGTTTTTTTTGTACCTAGCTGGGAGCTCATGTTGCAGTTGTATGAGACGTCGGTGAGGCCGCATTCAGAGTATTGCGTTCAGCTCTGGGCACCGTGTTATAGGAAAGGTGTTGTGAATTTGGAAAGGGTGCAGAGAGGATTTACGAGGACGCTGTCAGGACTCGAGGGGGCCTGACCTACAGGCAGAGGTTGAGCAGGTTGGGACTCTATTTCTTGGAGCGCAGGAGGATGAGGGGTGATCTTATGGAGGTGTACAACATCTGGAGGGGAATAGATCGAGCAGACACAGAGTGTAGCAAGTACACCAAAGATAGACACAAAATGCTGGAGTAGCTCAACCGGGACAGATAGAGACGTACAGAGTCTCTCGCCCAGAGTAGAGGAATCGACGTAGGTTTAAGGTGACGGGGAAATTACTTGATAGGAAACAGAGGGGTGACTTTTTTATACGAAGGGTGGTGAGTGTGTGGAACGAGCTGCCGGAATAAGGTAGTTGAGGCAGGGACTATCGCAATGTTTATGAAGCATTTACATGGATAGGACAGGTATAGAGGGATATGGGCCAAATGCAGGCAGGTGGGACTCGAGTAAATGGGACATGTTGGCCATTGTGGGCAAGTTGGGCCGAAGGGCCTGTTTGCACGCTGTATCACTCTATGAGAGGTTAGGGAAGGGACCAAAGCTGGCAAGTGATAGGTGGAAGGTAGACAAAAATGCTGGAGAAACTCAGCGGGTGCAGCAGCATCTATAGAGCGAAGGAAATAGGCAACGTTTCGGGCCAAACCCCTTCTTCAGACTGATGGGGGATGGGGGGAGGCGGGGAGAAGAAAGGAAAAAGGAGAAGGAGGAGCCCGAGGGCTGAGGGAGAGATAGGAAGGGGAGGAGACAGCAAGGGTTAACAGAATTGTGAGAATCCAATGTTCATGCCGCTGGGGTGCAGACTCCCCAAGCGGAATATGAGGTGCTGTTCCTCCAATTTCCAGTGTTGCTCTCTCTGGCCGTGGAGGAGGCCCAGGACAGAGAGGTCGGATACGGAATGGGAGGGGCAGTTGAAGTGCTGAGCCACCGGGAGGTCAGGTTGGTTAATGCGAACTGAGCGGAGGTGTTCGGCGAAGCGATCGTCAAGCCTACGCTTGGTCTCACCGATATAGACCAGCTGACATCTAGAGCAGCGGATGCAATGGATGAGGTTGGAGGAGATGCAGGTGAACCTCTGTCGCACCTGCAACGACTGCTTGGGTCCTTGAATGGAGTCGAGGGGGGGAGGTAAAGTGACAAGTGTAGCATCTCTTACGGTTGCAAGGGAAAGTGCCCGGGGAAGGGGTGGTGCGGGAGGGAAGGGAAGAATTGACAAGGGAGTTACGGAGGGAGCGGTCTTTGCGGAAGTGATAGGTGGATACAGGAGATGGGGGTGGTTGGCAGATGGTGCCAGTGACAAAGGGTGACAAAAGGGAGTACAGTAAAGGAGAGAAGAGAAGGAGCGACATATAAAGGTGGAGGGAGGGCTCCATCAGTCGAGAGAAGAGCTCCTACCGCCAGCCTGCGGCCTATAACAGCGTGAAGCCGCGGTCTCAAGTAGGAAGCGGCCGATTCGGGAACTCGACGTCGGGGTTTCGAGCATCCCGACGAGAGGGCCTGTACACCGGGCCGTCCGTAGCGGCGACTGCGGAGGGTTCATGGATGAACAAAGGAGGAGGGAGGGCTGACTGAACGTTCTTGCCTTCCAACACAGTGAAGAATGCTGATCCCACTGTGGCGGATGTTCACTTCATATTCTATTGTGTATTGTGATCTTTTTGAGTGTGTGGCTGGATGATAAATCAAATTTCACTGGTGCGTGTGGCAATAAATGTGAACTCGAACTTGAACTTGAGGGCCCGACCTGACACGTCCTTTGTCCATTCCCCTCCACAGGTGCTGCCTGATCCGCTGAGTTCCTCCAGCACTTGAAGTCATTTGAAAGCGTTCACTTTAAGTTTAGAACTTGGGACTGATTCTAAGAATGGTAGACTCTATGGCCAATGATGACTTTGCCAGTTCCATGTCAGAAGGATCCTGCTACACCCGGTCATCTGTTCCCACTCCGTGCCTTGTACATCTGTTTTCTTAGAAAATAGTACTTGGACTCATGGAACGAGCTGCCAGAGGAGATATGTAGGAAGAAACTGCAGATAGACGCAAAATGCTGGAGTAACTCAGCAGGACAGGCAGTATCTCCGGAGAGAAGGAATGGGTGAAGTTTCGGGTCGATGCCCTTCTTCAAACTAATTAGGGATAAGGGAAACCAGGGATATAGACAATAGACAATAGGTGCAGGAGTAGGCCATTCGGCCCTTCGAGCCAGCACCGCCATTCAATGTGATCATGGCTGATCGTCCCCATTCAGTACCCCGTTCCTGCCTTCTCCCCATATCCCCTAACTCCACTATATTTAAGAGCCCTATCTAGCTCTCTCTTGAAAGCATCCAGAGAACCTGCAGAGATTTCCACAGACTCACCACTCTCCGTGAGAATAAGTTTCCTCATCTCCGTTCTAAATGGCCAATGATGACTTGGCCAATGATAGACGGTGATGTGGAGAAGTAAGGAACAATGAATGAAAGATAGGCAAAAAATGCAGGCCGCTGTTAGATGTTTTTTGGGTGAAAATGAGAAGCTGGTGTGACGTGGGTGGGGGAGGGATGGAGAGAGAGGGAATGCCGGGGCTACCTGAAGTTGGAGAAATCAATATTCATACCACTGGGCTGTAAGCTGCCCAAGCGAAATATGAGATGCTGTTCCTCCAATTTGCGTTTAGCCTCACTCTGACAATGGAGGAGACCGAGGACAGAAAGGCCAGTGTGGGAATGGGAAGGAGAATTAAAGTGTTCAGCAACCGGGAGATCAGGTTGGTTCACACGGGCTGAGCGAAGGTGTTCCGTGAAACGATCGCCCAGTCTGTGTTTGGTCTCGCCGATGTATAAGAGTCCAGATCTTGAACAACGGATACAGTAGATACAATAAATACCAGAGGAGATAGTTGAGGCAGTTACTAGAACCACATTTTAAAAAAACACTTGGACAGTTGTAATGGAGTCATACTTCATGGAAAAAGGCCCTTCGGCCCAACTCGTCCATGCCAGCCAAGATGCCCCATCGACACTGGTCCCACATACTCACATATGTCCCATATCGATCCAAACCGTGCCTATCCATGTACCTGTCCAAATGTCCATTAAATGTTGGAATAGTCCCAGCCTCAACTACCTCCTCTGGCAGCTCGTTCCATACACCCACCTCCAGTTCCTTGCGACTCCGTTAATTTTTAGTTTAGTTCAGAGATACAGGGCGGAAACAGGCCCCTTCGGCCCACCCAGTCCGCGCCGATCGGCGATCTCCGTACACAAGCACGATCTTAAACACTAACAATAGACAATAGGTGCAGGAGTAGGCCATTTGGCCCTTCGAGCCAGCACCGCCATTCAATGTGATCATGGCTGATCACCCCCAATCAGTACCCTGTTCCTGCCTTCTCCCCATATCCCCTGACTCCGCTATATTTAAGAGCCTATCTAGCTCTCTCTTGAAAGCATCCAGAGAACCTGCCTCCACCGCCCTCTGAGGCAGAGAATTCCACAGACTCACCACTGCAGAATTTTATTTTACTATTTCTACCGAAGCCAATTAACCAACAAGCCTGCACGTGTTTGGTGTGAGGGCCAACCAGAGCACCCGGAGAAAACCCACGTAGGTCACGGGGAGAACGTACAAACTCAGTACAGACAGAAGCCGTAGTCAGGATCGAACCTGGGACTCCGGAGCTGCAAGGCAGGAACTCTACCGCTGCGCCACCGTGCCGCCCCACCCTTACTCTTGAAACTATGTCTCCTGGTTCTTGATCGCCAGACTCTGGGTAAATGACTCTCTGCATTCGCCCTAGCTATTCCCCTCAGGATAGGGGAACCTCCATAAGATCACCCCTCAACCTCCTGGGTTCCAAAGAATGCACTCCAACTTTGCTGATCTCTTTTGAAAGTTACAGGAGAGTAAGCTTTCCATTGCGGTGGCACGGTGGTGCAGCGGGTAGAGTTGCTGCCTCACAGCGCCAGAGACCCGGGTTCCATCCTGACTGCGGGTGCTGCCTGTGCGGAGGTTGTACGTTCTCCCCGTGACCCCAGCATGGGTTTTCCGCCCGGCTGCACCGCTTTCCTCCCACACTCCCAAAGACGTGAGGGTTCGTACCTTGATTGGCAGGAAACATGTTCCCGATGTTGGGGGGAGTCCAGAACCAGGGGCCACAGTTTAAGAATAAGGAGTAAGCCATTTAGAACGGAGACGAGGAAACACTTTTTCTCACAGAGAGTGGTGAGTCTGTGGAATTCTCTGCCTCAGAGGGCGGAGGAGGCCGGTTCTCTGGATGCTTTCAAGAGAGATTTAGATAGGGCTCTTAAAAATAGCGGAGTCAGGGGATATGGGGAGAAGGCAGGAACGGGGTACTGATTGGGGATGATCAGCCACGATCACATTGAATGGCGGAGCTGGCTCGACGGGCCAAATGGCCTACACCTGCACCTATTGTCTATTGTCTAAGAGAGAGAGAGAGAAAGTAAGGGCTATTTCACGTTTCGGGGCGGGACTTAAGTCGAGACTTAAAACTCATCTTTACTCTCAAGCCTTTCTTGACGTCCTCTGAGGGAGGGCTATATCTATGTATTTATGTATGTACTTAATCTATGAACCACTGTTGTATAACGTTAGTACCTCCACCAATGTAAAGCACTTTGGTCAATGAGAGTTGTTTTTTAAATGTGCTATAGAAATAAAAGTGACTTGACTTGACTTGACTTGAGACCCTTCTTCAGACTGTGAATGGGTGATGGCTGGTCGGCATGGTAGGTAGGTGAGCCGAAGGGCCTGTTTCCTCGCCATATCTCTCAACTGAAGTAAACTGCCCTATGGGGCTGTGAATTCCACACTACATCAAAAAAAAAACGTTCTCCAAACTCAAGAGGATCTTTGACCAATGATCTTATATGTGCCCTCCAGTTAACCACCACTTTCTTTTCTCTGTTGCAACCCTTCATGATTTCAAACACATCCTGTAAATCTCCTTTCACCTTCTGTTGAAGCTGTCCTCTCCTCTAATCCCTGCCTGCACGCTGCTAAATCTCCCCTGCACTCCAACGCAGCATTCATACCAGAAATACAGATCTACAGCAGAGGTCTAATTAATATTTTATAAAGACCTTCCCCCCCCCCCCGCACCCCCCGACCTCCATCAGTACCACTGCTACACCCTTGTACTTTAGTTTAGCGATATTTCACCTATTGACTCTATCCACACCTCGTGCTGCCTCGGCAAGGCCAGCAGCATCAACAAGGACCAGTCTCAGCCCGGCCACTCCCTCTTCTCCCCTCTCCCATCGGGCAAGAGGTACAGAAGTGTGAAAACGCACACCTCCAGATTCAGCGACAGTTTCTTCCCGGCTGTTATCAGGCGACTGAACCATCCCACTGCAACCCACATTCTCCAGCGATGCTGCCCGACCCGCTGGGTGACTCGGGCAGTATGTGTCACCTCCTCTGACCCCTGCTCTGCCCTCTCCCGCCCCCCCCGTGGGATCCCTCGCTCCCGGCTAGTGCAGAGACGCACACAATGTCATCCTTCCCGAAGTCGCTGCGGAGCTATTTCACACAGAACGAACGGGTTGCTTTGAAGTCCAGCAACTGTCACTGTGCGTGGATGGCAGAGGAGGAGGAAAAAAATGCAAACAGTTGCAATCAATTAAAAGCCAGATTATCAAAGCATTTCCGTTCTAATTGCGCATCGCAATTGAAGGGGGCAATTGGCAGAGGGCTCAGTCTCCTTCGCTAGCGGGAACACGAGCTTGAATTCCCGCCTCCCTTGCTATTTAATGCCTTTGAAACACGAAAACCAAAAAAATCCTTCAGCATGTGTGGAAACAAAGAGACTCCTCGACGGAGTTTATTAAAAGGTCAGGAGAAAACCAGAGCCAGCGGATGATGCGCTGGCAATACAGGGTTTCAGGGCCACCGTGGCCCACGCCATCTGAGTCTTGCGTTTAGTTTAGTTTATTGTCACGTGTGCCGAGATACAGTGAAAAGCTCCAGTCAGCGGAAAGACAATACACGATTACAATCGAGCCGTCCACAGTGTACAGATACATGATAAGGGAATAACGTTTAGTGCAAGGTAGAGCCAGTAGGGTCCGATCAAAGATAGTCCGAGGGTCTCCAGTGAGGTAGATAGTAGCTCAGGAATGCTCTATGGTTGTGGTAGGTTGGTTCAGTTGCCTGATAACAGCTGGGAAGAAACTGCAACTGAATCTGGAGGTGTGCGTTTTCACGCCTCTGTACCTGATGGGAGAGGGGAGAAGAGGGAGTGGCCGGGGTGAGACTGGTCCTTGATGATGCTGCTGGCCTTGCCGAGGCAGCGCGAGGTGTAGATGGAAGGGTGGTGTGATTCGTGTGTTGCCAGGACTTGAACGTCTGAGCTACAGGGAGAGGTTGAACAGGCTGGGACTCTATTCCTTGGAGCGCTGGAGGATGAGGGGTGGCCTTATAGAGGTGTATAAAATCATGAGAGGAATAGATCGGGCAGACGCCTCTTGTCCAGAGTAGGGGAATTGAGGACCAGAGGCCATAGGTTTGAGGTTAGGGGGGAAAATTTAATAGGAACCTGAGGGGTAACCTTTTCACACAAAGGGTGGTGGGTGTATGGAACGAGCTGCCAGAGAAGGTAGATGAGGCAGGGACTATCGCAAAGTTTAAGAAACAGTTAGACAGGCACAGGTTTGGATGAATCTGGGTCAAACAGGGGAAGATGGGACTAGTGTAGCTGGGCGGTGTGGGCAGGTTGGGCCGACAGGCTGTGTGACTCATGACTGTATGACTCAACACTGGTCCTATTTGCTGCGTTTGACTCATATCCCTCTCAGCCCTTCCTATTCATATATTTGTCCTAATGTCCTTTAACTGTTGCTTTAGTTTAGTTTAGTTTAGAGACAATAGACAATAGACAATAGGTGCAGGAGTAGGCCATTCGGCCCTTCGAGCCAGCACCGCCATTCAATGTGATCATGGCTGATCATCCCCAATCAGTACCCCGTTCCTGCCTTCTCCCCATATCCCCTGACTCCGCTATCTTTAAGAGCCCTATCTAGCTCTCTCCTGAAAGCATCCAGAGAACCTGCCTCCACCGCCCTCTGAGGCAGAGAATTCCACAGACTCACCACTCTCTGTGAGAAAACGTGTTTCCTCGTCTCTGTTCTAAATGGCTTACCCCTTATTCTTAAAAGATGGGAAGGGGAGTTAAAATGTACAGCAACCGGGAGAAATGGGACAAACCAACCTCCCTTCCGTTGACCAGTCTCACCCCAGCCACTCCCTCTTCTCCCCTCTCCCATCAGGCAAAAGGGACAGAAGTGTGAAAACGCACACCTCCAGATTCAGGGACAGTTTCTTCCCAGCTGTTATCAGGCAACTGAACCATCCTGCCACAACCAGAGAGCAGCCCTGAGCTACTATCTACCTTATTGGGGACCCTCGGACTATCCTTGATCGCACGTTACTGGCTTTATCTTGCACTAAACGTTATTCCCTTATCACATATCTGTACTAAATAAATGGTTGGATTGTAATCATGTATCATCTTTCTGCTGACTGGTTAGCACGCAACAAAAGCTTTTCACAGCACACGTGACAATATACTAAACTGGAACTTTAAATAAGGCTGAGATTATTTCTCTTCTCCTCAACTATATTTGTTTGCGACCAGCTGGAAGAACTTTTACCCAGTGTAAGAGAACCACGAAGCATAGAACATAGGTTTAAGGTGAGAGGAGCAAGATTTAATAGGTGGCAGAAAGAGCTGCAGATGCTGGTTTAAATGGAAGATAGACACAAAATGCTGGAGTAACTCAGCGGGACAGGCAGCATCTCTGGAGAGAAGGAATGGGGTGATGTTTCGGGTTGAGACCCTTCTTCAGACTGAAATGACCCGAAACGTCACCCCATTCCTTCTCTCCAGAGAAGCTGCCTGTCCCGCTGAGTTACTCCAGCATTTTGTGACTAGCCAAGATTGAAAGCCCTGTCCCACTGTACGAGTTCATTCAAGAACTCTCCCGAGTTTAAAAAAAAATCAAACTCGTGGTAAGCACGGAGAATGTACGTTGCGGGTACGTCGGAGCTCGGGGACGTCTCTTAGCGGCTCATAACGCTAACGGCAGGTACTCGGGAAGACTCGCTAAAAGCCCTGTCCCACGGTACGAGTTCAAACAAGAGTTCTCCCGAGTTTGCCCTGATTCGAACTTGGAGATTTACGGTAATGGCCACTCGTAAGTACTCGGGGCTCTCGTGGACATTTTTCAACATGTTGAAAAATCTTCACCAGTCTTCCCAAGCTTACCGCGTTTCCCAAGTACCTGCCGTTAGCGTTACGAGCCGCTAAGAGACGTCCAGAGCTCCGACGTACCCGCTACGTTCATTCTCCGTGCTTACCACGAGTTTGATTTTTTTTAAACTCGGGAGAGCTCTTGAATGAACTCGTACAGTGGGACAGGGCTTTCAATAGGAATTTGAAGGGTAACTCTTTCAAACAGAGTATTCTTGTGCTGTAGGACTCTCTGACTGTGCTGTTCTGAATCGTTTATAAAGACACAGTGGCGCAGCGGTAGAGTTGCTGCCTTAAGGGCCTGTCCTACATACACCATTTTTTCGGCGATTAGTCGGCACCCGTTATAGTCGCAGCAGGTCTCCGGAATGGCCTGTTTCCACGCTGTATCTCTACACTAAACTCAGCTAAACTAAACAGAGGCCTTAAGCCCCTGTCCCACTTACGTGTCCTTGGCACGCTAATTACGCGACCTCGTGGTCGCGTTGAGCCTCGACGGTCCCGCGAAGGTCGCGCATGACTTAATTCGCCCGCACAGCCGTCTGGAGCGCGTGACGTCATTTGAAGATGGACGCGAAATGCCGGAGTAACTCAGCGGGACCGGCAGCATCTCTGGAGAGAAGCAATGGGTGACGTTTCGTGTCGAGACTCTTCTTCAGTCTGAAAAGAAGGGTCTTGACCCGAAACGTCATCGATTCCTTCTCTCCGGAGATGCTGCCGGTCCCAGCTGAGTTACTCCTGCATTTTGCGTCTATCTTCAATTTGGGAGTAGAAGTGGGGGCGGATCCGGACCGCAACGGCCGTGAGCCCCAGGCCGAGCTCGGCGATCGTTTGCCTGCTTCTGCTGCTGTTGAAGGTAAGACGTTGCGTCGTGCCAGGGTCTTGGGCCTGTCCCACTTTGGCCATCAGTTCCGCGACAGGCCGTTGGCGCGCGAAGATTTCGTTCGCTACACAAATTTCGGAGCCCCGCGCGCAACTACATACCCCTCCGCGCTTCTCAGTGGGACCGGCCCTTAACAGGACAATGTGGGATTGGTGTAGATAGCTTTGTTGGGTGGCTTGGACGGGATGGTCCAAGGGATCTGTCCCAGTGTCGAGGGAATCACGAGCTCAGCGACCTTTCCTCGACTTCATTAACAACTTCAGAGCATACTTCACAAAAGCTTTCGAAAGCCTGCAGAGGAACAGATGGCTGGTAGCGAGGTACAAGGTTGCAGCTTAATTGAGTGGTCCCGATAGCATCTCAAAGGCCAAGAGTGAAACCAGAGCAGCAGAGGAACACAAGCAGAAACCACCACGATCAGGTTTCCCCTTTCAACTCCCTGCCAGACATTTGTTAGTCTTTATCTGGTTTATTAAAAACTTGCTTTCACAAAACTCCCTTGTTTTTGATTTTTTTAAGACCGTATCATTTGATGCGTAGAGGAGTTATTCTGGACAGTCATGCAGCGTGGAAACAGGCCCTTCGGCCCAACTTGCCCATGCCGACCAACATGCCCCATCTACACGAGTCCCACCTGCCTGCGTTTGGCAAATATCCAGTCTGAAGAAGGGCTCCGACCCGAAACGTCACCCCTCAATTTTCTCCACAGATGCTGCCTGACCCGCTGAGTTACTCCAGCACTCTGTGTCAGTCCCTCTAAACATACCCTGCCTAAGCCCCTGTCCAAATCCTTTTTAAACATTGCGATAGTGCCAGCCCCAACTCTCGTTCCATATACCCACCCCCCTTTGTGTAGGAAATTGCCGCTCGGGTTCCGTCCAAATGTTTCCCAGTTTAAGAATAAGGAGTAAGCCATTTGGAACGGAGACGAGGAAACACTTTTTCTCACAGAGAGTGGTGAGTCTGTGGAATTCTCTGCCTCAGAGGGCGGTGGAGGCCGGTTCTCTGAATACTTTCAAGAGAGAGCTAGATAGGATTCTTGAAGATAGCGGAGTCAGGAGATATGGGGAGAAGGCAGGAATGGGGTACTGATTGGGGATGATCAGCCTTTATCACAGTGAATGGCGGCAGTGCTGTCTCGAAGGGCTGAATGGCCTACTCCTGCACCTATTGTCTATTGTCTATTGTCTATTAATCAGTACTTCGCTCCTGCTTTCTTCCCATATCCCTTGATTTTGTTAACCCTAAGAGCTAAATCCAACTCTCTTTTGAAAACATCCAGTGAATTGGCCTCCACTGCCTTCTGTGGCAGAGAATTCCACAGATCCACACAGATCCACAACCTAAGGACAGGAGGACATCACCTCTGCAAGAAGCTCATTGCCGGGTAGACGTTGGGAGGTCACGTTACAGTTGTCCAAGACATTAGTGAGGCCACGCGTAGAGTATTGTGCTCAGTTTTCATCACTCTGTTACAGGAAAGATGTCAGTCTGAAGAAGGGTCTCGGCTCGAAACATCACACCCATCCCTTCTCTCCAGAGATGCTGCCTGACCCACTGAGCTACGCCAGCGATTTTGTGTCTTATCATAGGAAAGATTGTGTTAAGTTGGGAAGGGTGCAGAGAAGTTTTAGGCAGAGAATTCCACAGACTCACCACTCTCTGTGTGAAAATGTTTTTCCTCATCTCCGTTCTAAATGGCTTACCCCTTATTCTTAAACTGTGGCCCCTGGTTCTGGACTTCCCCAACATTGGGAACATGTTTCCTGCCTCTAGCGTGTCCAAACCCTTAATAATCTTATATGTTTCAATAAGATCCCCTCCCATCCTTCTAAACTCCAGAGTCTACAAGCCCAGCTGCTCCATTCTCTCAGCATATGACAGTCCCGCCATCCCGGGAATTAACTTTGTAAACCTACGCTGCACTCCCTCAATAGCAACAATGTCCTTCCTCAAGTTTGGAGACCAAAATTGCACACAATACTCCAGGTGTGTTCTCACTAGGGCCCTGTACAACTGCAGAAGGACCTCTTTGCTCCTATACTCAACTCGTCTTTTTATGAAGGCCAACATGACATTCGCTTTCTTCACTGCAGAGGTGATGTCATCTGGATGATCAGCCATGATCATATTGAATGGTGGTGCTGGCTCAAAGGGTCGAATGGCCGCCTCCTGCACTAATTGTCTATGTTTCCATGTAATTGATTGACTGAAATTCAGGCTGTTTAAAAGATGTTTTCCAAATGTTTCTCCCATCTGTGATAAATGCCTATCTCAAAACGCTACTATAGTACACTCTTTTATCTCTTGCATAAAACTTCATAAAATTATGGAAAAACGCACCCAAGCCGAGGCTCAAAATGTGGATCTCAAACATGACGGAAATGTTACACCTTGAAGATATGAGATTCGTCCTATCAGGCAAATCAGACCAATTCTTAAAGATTTGGTCTCTAATTATCGATCTATTACAAGCATGTGGTGCAATACAACCTTAGAAATTAAGTCTTTCAGAACCGGGTGAGATGTGGGTAAAGATATGAAGGAGGCATATTCCTTTCAATTTCTTTCTTTTTATTTTCTTCTCTCTCCTCTCTTTCCTATTCTTTCTCTTTTTGCTTAGTTCACATCACCGCTGCTTTTCCTTTTCGAGCTATACAATACTCTCTCTCTCAAAGGACCCAAGCAGTCGTTCCAGGTGCGACAAAGGTTCACCTGTATCTCCTCCAACCTCATCTACTGCATCCGCTGCTCTAGATGTCAGCTGATTTACATCGGGGAGACTAAGCGGAGGTTGGGCGATCGTTTCGCCGAACACCTCCGCTCAGTCCGCAATAACCTACCTGAACTCCCGGTGGCTAAGCACTTCAACTCCCCCTCCCATTCCCAATCCGACCTCTCTGTCCTGGGTCTCCTCCATTACCAGAGTGAGCAACACCGAAAATTGGAGGAACAGCACCTCATATTCCGCCTGGGTTGCTTGCGTCCGGATGGCATGAACGTTGAATTCTCCCAGTTTTGCTAGCCCTTGCTGTCTCCTCCCCTTCCTCAACCCTCGAGCTGTCTCCTCCCATCCCCCCGCCCTCGGGCTCCTCCTCCTCCCCTTTTTCCTTCCTTCTCCCCCCACCCCCCATCAGTCTGAAGAAGGGTTTCGGCCCGAAACGTCGCCTATTTCCATCGCTCCATAGATGCTGCTGCACCCGCTGAGTTTCTCCAGCATTTTTGTGTACCCTCTCTCTCTCTATATTTCTTGCTTTTCTTACCTTTTTTTTCTACTATTAAATTTAAAATAAGAAGTTGTACATGAAATGTAATATGTTATTCATGTCTTATATTATTGTACATCACTTCTAATAAAAATATATTTTTTTAAATTTAAAAAAGACGTTTGGACAGGTAAATGGATTGGAAGAGTTTAGAGGGATATGGGCCAAATGCAGGTAGGTGGGACTAGTGCAGATGGAGCATTATGGTCGGCATGGACAAGTTGGACCGAACGGCCTATTTGTGTGGCGGATGACTCTCTGCAAGATCCAGCATGGAGCAGGCCTTTCGGCCCACCAAGTCCGTGCCGACCAGCAATCAGCCGTCCACACGCGTTCCATGTTATCCAGCATTCTCATCCATTCCCGACGGACTCGGGGCAGTTTACAGCGGGCAAATGGCCGAGGTGGAACGTGTTTCCAGCTTCAGGTTCCTGGGAGTCAACATGTCCGATGACCTCTCTTGGACCCACAATATCTCAACTCTGGTCAAGAAGGCTCACCAGCGTCTCTTCTTCCTGAGGAGACCGAAGAAGGTCCATCTGTCTCCTCAGATCCTGGTGAACTTCTACCGCTGCACCATCGAGAGCATCCTTACCAACTGTATCACAGTATGGTATGGCAACTGCTCTGTCTCCGACCGGAAAGCACTGCGGAGGGTGGTGAAAATTGCCCAACGCATCACCGGTTCCTCGCTCCCCTCCATTGACTCTGTCCAAAGCAAGCGTTGTCTGCGAAGGGCGCTCAGCATCGCCAAGGACTGCTCTCACCCCAACCACAAACTGTTTACCCTCCTACCGGAGGTGCTACAGGTCTCTCCATTGCCGGACCAGCAGGTCCAGGAACAGCTTCTTCCCTGCAGCTGTTACATTACTCAACACTGTACCTCGGTGATTGCCAATCACCCCCCCCCCCCCCCCCCGGACACTCCTCCACCAGATAAAAATCGCACTACTACGACTGTATGCACGTAAATATATATATTTATTGCTCATATTCTATGTCGCTCTTCCAGGGAGATGCTAACTGAGTTTCGTTGTCTCTGTACTGTACACTGCACAATGCCAATAAAGTTTGAATCTGAATTTGAATCTGAAATAACCGTCTTTGGGATGTGGGAGGAAACCGGATCACCCGGAGGAAACCACAGTGGTGAGCGGCTTCATTGTAATCATGCATTGTCGTTGCGCTGACTAGAATGCACCCGACCAAAAATCTTTTCAACAAACTAAGAAGGATCTCGAGCCGAAGCGTCAACTATTTATTTTCTCCAGAGATGCCATCTGACCAGCTGAGTTACTCCAGCTTTTTGTGTCTGATCTAAACTAAACTAAACCTTGGCGAAGGAAATTCCTCCGCATCTCCATTCCAAAGGAACGTCCTTTAATTCTGAGGCTGTGCCCTCTGGTCCTAGGCTCTCCCACTGGTGGAAACATCCTCTTCACATCCACTCTAACTAGCCCTTTCATTGGGCTATCCGTGCATCAGTCTCCTTACATCAAAATATGTCATGCACACTCCCTCTTCTCCCCTCTTCCATTGGGCAAGAGGTACAGAAGTGCGAAAACGCACACCTCCAGACTCAGAGACAGTTTCTTCCCAGCTGTTATCAGTCAACTGAACCATCCTACCAACAACCAGAGAGCGGTCCTGAACTACCATCTACCTCATTGAAAGCTCTCGGACTATATTTAATTGGACTTCACTGGATTTTATCTAAACGTTATTCCCATTATCCTGTATCTCTACACTGTGGAAGCCTTGATTGTAATTATGTATTGTCTTTCCGCTGACTGGATAGCACGCAACAAAAGCTTTTCACTGTACTTCGGTACACGTGACAACAAACTAATCTGAACCAAACTAAAAGATGTCACAGAAGATTGACACAAAATGCAGGAGTAACTCAGCGGGACAAGTCGCAGCACTGAGTCCACGCCGACAAGCGATCCCCGCACACTAACACTATCCTACACATACGAGGGACAAATTTTATTTACACCAAGCCAATGGGGCTACAAATCTGTACGTCTTTGGAGCGTGGGAGGAGACCGAAGGTCTCGGAGAAAACCCACGCAGGTCACGGGGAGAACGTACAAACTCCATACAGACAGCACCCGTGGTCAGGATCGAACCTGGGACCCGGGGCTCTGGCGCTGTAAGGTGCAAGGTAAAGTCCAGTAGAAGCAGATTAATGATGGTTGAAAGATTAGGAACTGCACTGTAGCCGGGGAGAGGACAGGTGTGGGACGCAACAGACGAGGATAAAGGTTGGCCGTGGCATCAATCGACACATCAGAGAGGAGAATAAGAAGACCAGAGTTAGAGTAAGAAATGCTGCCATTGGAGTAGAGGTTTAAAAGAGTGGAGCGATTGTAATGAGCAGGGGCGGAAATCGCTATCAAAACATGGGGGGTGTGTGTGTGCGTCCGTGCGCGCGCATGTGTATGGGTGTCTGTGTGCATGCGTGTGTGTGCAGGTGTTATGTGTGTGTGTGTCAATGTGCAAAAATCTGTATGTGGGTCCGTGTGTTTATATGTGTGTACGTGTGTGTGAGAGTGCCTGCGTGTGTACGTCCATGCGTGTGTGGCTGTGTGAATCCTTGTACATGTGCGTGTGCACGTGTGTCCCCGTGTGCCTTTCCGTATGTGCGTCCATGTCTATATGTGCGTGTGTCTACATGTGTACATCCATGTGTGTGTGTGCGTGTATACGTGTGCGTGCGCGAGTGTGTGAGCGCGTGCGGGTTTGTGTGCGTGTGCGCGTGTGTGTGTATGTGTGTGCGTGCGTGAGTGTGCGCGTGTGTGTGCGCATGTGTGTGCGTGGGTGTGCGTGTCTGCATGTGTGCGTGTGTGTGCGTGTCTGCATGTGTGTGCGTGTCTGCATGTGTGCGTGCGCACGCGCGTGTGTGTGCGTGCATGCGGCGAGTGCGTGTGCGTCTACGTGTGTGTGTGTGCGACTGCATGTGTGTGTGTGTACGTGTGTGTGCGCGTGTGTGTGTGCGCGTGTGTGTGTACGCGCGTGCGCGTGTGTGCGTGTATGTGTGTGTGTGCGACTGCATGTGTGTGTGTGTGCGACTGCATGCGTGCGTGCGTGTGTGTGTGCGTGCATGCGGCGAATGCGTGTGTGTGCGTGTGTGTGCGTGTGTGTGTGTGCGTGTGTGTGTGCGTGTGTGTGCGTGTGTGTGTGTGCGTGTGTGTGTGTGTGCTCCTTGTTCTGGAGGTGAGGAGGCAGGTGGATTTAAAGAAAGTGTGCTTTCATTTGTCCCAGATCTGCCCACCAGTGTGAAACTATTTCAGAAGTGGATACAGGTTGTTCCCACATGTGGTTCCGAGTTATCTATTTTGAGTAAATTGCACTAAGGAGCTTAGACGCCATGAGAAAGAATCGATGAAAGGTTCACAGGATCGCTACGAGGTTCTGGTTTATGGTTTCATACAGCTTTAAATCATCTCTGCTCACACAAGACACACACTGTATTCATTTCCCTCCATGGGCATGTTCCTGCCCCTGACTCACTGACTCCCATTAACTCTTGGGGAACCAGTGCCGACGAAACAAGCCCGAGCTGAGGAGCATTTGGACAGGTACAGGGAGAGGACAGGTTTAGAGGGATATGGGTCGAATGCAGGCAGGCATACAGAGAACTGGCCTCCACCGCACTCTGAGGCAGAGAATTCTATTGACCCAAAACAACATCCATTCCTTCTCTCCAGCGATGCTGCCTGTCCCACTGAGTTACTCCAGCATTTTGTGTCTACCTTCGGTTTAAACCAGCGTCTGGAGTTAACTTCCTACACTAATGGAGAGATGGCAATAGACTATAGACAATAGACAATTGGTGCAGAAGTAGGCCATTCGGCCCTTCGAGCCAGCACCGCCATATATAGTGATCATGGCTGATCATCCCCAATCAGTACCCCGTTCCTGCCTTCTCCCAATATCCCCTGACTACGCTATTTTTAAGAGCCCTATCTAGCTCTCTCTTGAAAGCATCCAGAGAACCTGCCTCCACCGCCCTCTGAGGCAGAGAATTCCACAGACTCACCACCCTCTGTGAGAAAAAATGATTCCTCGTCTCCGTTCTAAATGGCTTACTCCTTATTCTTAAACTGTGGCCCCTGGTTCTGGACTCCCCCAACATCGGGAACATGTTTCCTGCCTCTAGCGTGTCCAAACCCTTAACAATCTTATATGTTTCAATGAGATCCCCCTCATCCTTCTAAACTCCAGAGTGTACAAGCCCAGCCGCTCCATTCTCTCAGCATATGACAGTCCCGCCATCCCGGGAATTAACCTTGTAAACCTACGCTGCACTCCCTCAATAGCAAGTATGTCCTTCCTCAAATTAGGGGACCAGAACTGCACACAATACTTCAGGTGTGGTCTCACTAGGACTTCATTCCTCAGCCTCCAATGCTCGGATGGATATTTTCGTATTCAATGATTCCTCATATACACCAGCTTCATTTTAAATACAATAACATTTGCCCATCAGCTTTGGAGACTCAATGAATGCATGATGAATAGAGGCTTCATAGAGGTTTATTCTTGCGTAAGAAAATTATAACCACTACAATCAGGTTTAGGTTTAGCTAACTGGTGAGCAAGAGTTCGTCATAGCGTCACACAGCCCAGCTTGCCCTTGCCGATCAAGATTCTTGATTAGTACGGGTGTCGGGGGTAATAGGGAGAAGACAGGAGAATGAGGTTAGGAGGGAGGGATAGATCAGCAACGATTGAATGGCGGAGTAGACTTGATGGGCCGAACGGCCTAATTCTACTACTCGATCTTATGACGATGTCCCATCTTTAGTTTAGAGATACAGCACAGAAACGGGCCCTGCGGCCCACTGGGTCCGCGCCGACCAGCGATCCCTGCACATTAACACTATCCTACACACACTAGGGGCAATTTTTACATTTACCAAGCCAATTAACCTACAAAGCTGTACGTCTTTGGAGTGTGGGAGCAAACCGAAGATCTCGGAGAAAACCCACGCAGGTCACGGGGAGAACGTGCAAACTCCGTACAGACAGCACCCGTAGTCAGGATCGAACCCGGGACTCCGGCGCTGCATTTGCTGTAAGGCAGCAACTCTACCGCTGCGCCACCGTGACCGCACTAGTCCCACCTGCCCGTGTTTGGCCCATATCCCTCTAAACCTTTCCCATCCCCCATGCACCAATCCAAATGTCTCTTCAATGTCGTTACCGTCCCTGCCTCAACAGCCGCCCCTGGCAACTTGTTCCACACATCCACCATGTGTGAAAAAAGTTGACCCTCAGATTCCTAATCGTTAGACTTCAGACTTTAGACTTTGGAGATGCAGCATGGAAACAGGCTCTTCGGCCCACCGAGTCCATGCTATCCCGCGATCACCCTTGACACTAACACTCTCCTACACACAATTTACAATTTTAACGAAGCCAATTAACCTACAAACCCGTACGTCTTTGGAGCGTGGGAGGAAACCGGAGCACCCGGAGAAAACCCACGCAGGTCACGGGGAGAACGTACAAACTCCGTACAGACAGCGAACCCAGGTCTCCGGCGCTGCAAGGCAGCAACTCTACCGGTGTGCCACCGTGCTCGAATGTAATCGTGGATTGTCTTTCGGCTGACTGGATAAGTAAGTAAGTAAGTAAGTAAGTAAGTTTATTGGCCAAGTATTCACATACAAGGAATTTGCCTTGGTGCTCCGCCCACAAGTAACAACATGACATACAGTGACAGTTACGAATGACTCAGAAAACACTAAACATTAATAATAATAAAACATTAATGATAAAACACCATTGATCAAGCATGTGAACCAACAAAATACCAGATCAAAGGGAGGCTACAGATTTTTGGCTGTTGAGTAGAGCAACTACTCGTGGATAAAAACTGTTTTTATGTCTGGCTGTGGCAGCTTTGACAGTCCGGAGTCGCCTTCCAGAGGGAAGTGATTCAAAGAGGAAAGTGATTCAAAGAGCACGCAACAAAAAGCTTCTCACTGCACGTGACAACAAACTAACCTGCACTGAAGTGAACTGAGCAGGCAATCCCCTTTGCTCGTACACCATGCAGCCTAAGACTGCCCACTTGTTGTCAGCTTAGAACAGATCCTCCTGAGATCCCAGAGTAAGTTATCCAAGCTCCAGTCTCCTGCAGGCTTAAACCAGTTTGATCAGGAGCCACTGAATATATTCAACACATGTTAAAAAGTCAAAAGTAAAAGTTTAAAATCACGGCAACTTTTGGTCTATGAAATTTAAGAAAGCAATTATACTGTAAAAGGGTGCGGAGAAGATTTATGAGGATGTTGCCAGGACTTGTAGGCCTGAGCTACAGGGAGAGGTTGAGCAGGTTCGGACATTATTCCTTGGAGCGCAGGAGGCTGAGGGGTCATCTTATAGTTTAGTTTAGTCTAGTTTGGTTTAGTCCAGACTAGCTTTGTTTAGAGATACAGCGCAGAAACAGGCCCTTCGGCGCATTGGGTCCACGCCGACCAGCGATCCTCGTACATTAATATTCCTACACACACACACTAGGATTATTATTTTTTTTCCGAAGCCTTCTCTTCTTCTTCTTCTTCTTCTTCTTCTTGCGTATGGTGTGCACAGCCTAAAGTTGGAGGACAACTTGTTCTATTTGATCTTATTTGATTGTGCACGCCGGGTTGATTGCGTTCGTCGAAACAGGGCGGACCACGTGAAGGTTGCAATCTCCCACCAGAGCCAATTAACTTAAATGCCTGCACGTCTGTGGAATGTGGGAGGAAGCTGGAGCTTTGGGAGTAAACCCACGCGGGTCACGGGGAGAACGTACAAATTTCGAACCGACAGCGCCCGCATTTTTACAGAAGTGTCAGGGGTTATGGGGAGAAGGCAGGAGAATGGGGTTGGGAGGGAGAGATAGATCAGCCATGATTGAACGGCGGAGTAGACCTGATGGGCCGAATGGCCTAAATCTGCTCCCAGAACCTCTGAAGGTTATCCATTCCTCTGCCTTGGAGATTTGAGCTCAGCTTTAATAATGGAGGCTGCAATCAATTCCTTTTTTTTAAGAAGCCCTTGTTTATTACAAGTAGCTCCACTGAGGAAGGCCACTCCCTCCCGTTTTACACGGGATCTCCATGGCTGCCTTCCCATTAATAATCATTTTGGGAACTGCTCGGGATATGTGTTTTCTCTTTGTCAGCACCGCAAGGTTGAATTGGGAATTGTTTGAAAAAAAAAAACAGCTTAAAACAGTGGAAAGAAAAAATAAACTCATTATAAGAGTACTTGACCTTGTAAAAAGTCTTTGACATTTGAGTTTCTGAATATAATTTCCCCGGAGTCCCAAAAAAAACTAAACATTTGTTTTATAGAGATGCCAAAGTGACCATTTCAATTAGTGCCATCTGCTAACTATAAAGAATTGGCAACAATTCATGTATCCCATAAGAAACTGGGAAAAGGGGAAAATTGCTTTGACATTCCTTCTTCAGTTGCCCTTCCCGCATTCTTTCATAGAAACATAGAAAATAGGTGCAGGAGTAGGCCATTCGGCCCTTCGAGCCTGCACCGCCATTCAATATGATCATGGCTGATCATCCAACTCAGTATCCTGTACCTGCCTTCTCTCCATACCCCCTGATCCCTTTAGCCACAAGGGCCACATCTAACTCCCTCTTAAATATAGCCAATGAACTGGCCTCAACTACCTTCTGTGGCAGAGAATTCCACAGATTCACCACTCTCTGTGTGAAAAATGTTTTCCTCATCTCGGTCCTAAAAGATTTCCCCCTTATCCTTAAACTGTGACCCCTTGTTCTGGACTTCCCCAACATCGGGAACAATCTTCCTGCATCTAGCCTGTACAACCCCTCAATCTTCTAAATTCTAGCGAGTACAAACCGAGTCTATCCAGTCTTTCTTCATATGAAAGTCCTGACATCCCAGAAATCAGTCTGGTGAACCTTCTCTGTACTCCCTCTATGGCAAGAATGTCCTTCCTCAGATTAGGAGGCCAAAACTGTACGCAATACTCCAGGTGCGGTCTCACCAAGACCCTGCACAACTGCAGTAGAACCTCCCTGCTCCTATACTCAAATCCTTTTGCTGTGAATGCTAACATACCATTCGCTTTCTTCACTGCCTGCTGCACCTGCATGCCTACTTTTAATGACTGGTGTACCATGACACCCAGGTCTCGTTGCATCTCCCCCTTTCCTAATCGGCCACCATTCAGATAATAGTCTACTTTCCTGTTTTTGCCACCAAAGTGGATAACCTCACATTTATCCACATTATACTGCATTTGCCATGCATTTGCCCACTCACCCAGCCTATCCAAGTCACCCTGCAGCCTCCTAGCATCCTCCACACAGCCCCCCAGCTTCGTGTCATCCGCAAATTTGGAGATGTTGCATTCAATTCCCTCGTCCAAATCATTAATATATATTGTAAATAGCTGGGGTCCCAGCACTGAGCCTTGAGGTACCCCACTAGTCACTGCCTGCCATTGTGAAAAGGACCCGTTTACTCCTACTCTTTGCTTCCTGTCTGCCAGCCAGTTCTCTATCCACATCAATACCCCCAATACCGTGTGCTTTAAGTTTGTATACTAATCTCTTATGTGTGACCTTGTCGAAAGCCTTCTGAAAGTCCAGATATAACACATCCACTGGTTCTCCCTTATCCACTCTACTAGTTACATCCTCGATAAATTCTATAAGATTCGTCCAAACCTTTCCCAAAGGTTTCTTCTGCGAATGGTCTAATGCCGAGTTTAGTTTTGTTTAATAGACACTAGACAATAGGCAATAGGTGCAGGAGTAGGCCATTCGGCCCTTCGAGCCAGCACCGCCATTCAATGTGATCATGGCTGATCATCCCCAATCAGTTCCCCGTTCCTGTCTTCTCCCCATATCCCCTGACTCCGCAATTTTTCAGAGCCCTATCCAGCTCTCTCTTGAAAGCATCCAGAGAACCGGCCTCCACCGCCCTCTGAGGCAGAGAATTCCACAGACTCACCACTCTCTGTGAGAAAAGGTGTTTCCTCGTCTCCGTTCTAAATGGCTTACTCCTTATTCTTAAACTGTGGCCCATGGTTCTGGACTCCCCCAACATCGGGAACATGTTTCCTGCCTCTAGCGTGTACAAACCCTTAACAATCTTATATGTTTCAATGAGATACCCTCTCATCCTTCTAAACTCCAGAGTGTATAAGCCCAGCTGCTCCATTCTCTCAGCATATGACAGTCCCGCCATCCCGGGAATTAACCTTGTAAACCTACGCTGCACTCCCTTAGTTTAGAGACACAGCGCGGAAACGGGCCCTGAGGAACACCTGAGTCCGCGCCGACCAGCGATCGCCCCGTACGCCAGCACTGTCCTGCACACACTCGGGACAATTTACAATTTTTACCGAAGTCAATTAACCTGCAGACCTCTCCTCCACGTCTTTGGCGCGTGGGAGGAAACCGGAGCACTCGGAGAAAACCCACGCAGGTCACGGGGAGAAGGTACAGACGGCAGCTGCGGTCAGGATCAAAGCCGGGTCTCTGGCGCTGTGAGGCAGCAACTCTACCGCTGCACCACCGTGCCGTCAGAGTTGCCACGTTGGCAAGAGAAGAGAGTTTAGGTGTAGGTCGGGCTTCACACTTGCACAGTGAATGGCAGTATACTGAATGATTAGTTTTAGTTTAATTCAGAGACACAGCGCGGAAACAAGCCCTACAGCCCACCGAGTCTGCGCCGACCAGCGATCCCCGCACACTAGCGCTATCCTACACACTGGGAACAATTTGACATTTTTACCCCAGCCAATTAACCGACAAACCTGTACGTATGAAGAAGGGTTTCGGCCCGAAACGTCGCCTATTTCCTTCGCTCCATAGATGCTGCCTCACCCGCTGAGTTTCTCCAGCATTTTTGTCTACCTTCGACTTGTCCAGCATCTGCAGTTCTTTCTTTAACCTGTACGTCTTTTGGAGCGTGGGCGGAAACCGGAGCACCCGGAGAAAACCCACGCGGTCACGGGCGAAGAACGTACAAACTCCACACAGACAGCACCAGTGGTCAGGATGGGACCCGGGTCTCTGTCTCCGTGAGGCAGCAACTCTACCGCTGTGCGAGTACAGTTTTGCACTTTACGCGGAGAATGGCAGTGTACTGAACTGGGAGCCAACCTGTGGATTCTTAAAGGCAACAGGCATTTTAATGGTTAAAAAGAAAGTGTTTCATCAGCCTGAGCCCAGGGTAAGAACAAGGGTGGTTTTACTAAGCTTAGCGCACCAGTTCATGTACACACTCTGATCACTGTAGACGGTAAGAGAGTTCTGGTCACCACATTGCGTGGAAGACAGGTCTGGACTCAGGAGGGTGCAGAGATGATTTACAAAGATGACTTCAGGAATGGTAAATAGTGGCTGGGAAGAAAGACTGAGGAGCCCAGGGCAATTTACCTCAGAAGACACAGACACAAAAAAGCTGGACTAACTCAGCGGGACAGGCAGCATCTGCGGAGAGTAGGAATGGGCGACGTTTCGGGTCGAGGCCCTTCTGCAGACTGAGAGTCAGGGGAGAGTTGGGAAAAGGGGAAGTACAAAGGGGATCTGGGGGTCCTTGTACATCAGTCTATGAAAGTAAGCATGCAGGTGCAGCAGGCAGTGAAGAAAGCAAATGGCATGTTGGCCTTAATAACAAGAGGAATCGAATATAGGAGCAAAGAGGTCCTTCTGCAGCTGTACAGAGCCCTAGTGAGACCACACCTGGAGTATTGTGTGCAGTTTTGGTCCCCTAATTTGAGGAAGGACATTCTTGCTATTGAGGTAGTGCAGCGTAGGTTTACAAGATTAATTCCCGGGATGGCGGGACTGTCATATGCTGAGGGAATGGAGCAGCTGGGCTTGTACACTCTGGAGTTTAGAAGGATGAGAGGGTTTCTCATTGAAACAAATAAGATTGTTAAGGGCTTGGCCACGCTAGAGGCAGGAAACATGTTCCCGATGTTGGGGGAGTCCAGAACCAGGGGCCAGTTTAAGAATAAGGAGTAAGTCATTTAGAACAGAGACGAGGAAACACTTTTTCTCACAGAGAGTTGTGAGTCTGTGGAATTCTCTGCCTCAGAGGGCGGTGGAGGCGGATTCTCTGGATGCTTTCAAGAGAGAGTTGGATAGCGCTCTTAAAAATAGCGGAGTCAGGGGATATGGGGAGAAGGCAGGAACGGGGTACTGATTGGGGATGATCAGCCATGGTCACATTGAATGGCGGTGCTGGCTCGAAGGGCCGAATGGCCTACTCCTGCACCTATTGTCTATTGTCTGTTGTCTATTCTCAGGAAGTAGAGGGGCTGGTGGGCTTTCACTATGATTGTATCAATGTGCTGGGTCCAGGAGAGATTGTCAGACAGTACAGACAGCACCCGCAGTTAGCACTGTTGACTCCCTTGACTATAGCGGTGGTGTTGCTGCCTTACAGAGTCAGAGACACAGGTTCGATCCTCACCTCGGGAACTGTTGGGACATTCCCCCTGTCGTGTCGGGAGGCAAGAGGTTTTTTTTTGTAAACCAGCATCTGCAGTTCCTTGTTTCTACCTCCAAGAGTTGGTCTTGGCTTGGCATTCATCACAGACATTGTGGGCCGAAGGGTCTTTTTTTCTATGCTGTTACTGATCTCATAGAGTCGTATAGGGATGCAGTGTGGAAACAGGCCCTTCGGCCCAACTCGCCCACACCGGCCACCAATGTCCCAGCTACCCTAGTCCCAACTTGCCTGCGCTTGGCCCATAGCCCTCCAAACCTGCCCTATCCATGTACCTGTCCAACCATTCTGCCTCTTCCTTTCTTCTTCTTTGAGGGGGGACCTTATAGAAACTTACAAAATTCTTAAGGGGTTGGACAGGCTAGATGCAGGAAGATTGCTCCCGATGTTGGGGAAGTCCAGTACAAGGGGTCACAGTTTAAGGATAAGGGGGAAGTCTTTTAGGACCGAGATGAGAAAAACATTTTTCACACAGAGAGTGGTGAATCTGTGGAATTCTCTGCCACAGAAGGTAGTTGAGGCCAGTTCATTGGCTATATTTAAGAGGGAGTTAGATGTGGCCCTTGTGGCTAAAGGTATCAGGGGGTATGGAGAGAAGGCAGGTACAGGATACTGAGTTGGATGATCAGCCATGATCATATTGAATGGCGGTGCAGGCTCGAAGGGCTGAATGGACTACTCCTGCACCGCCATTGAATGGACTACTCCTAAGTTTCTATAAGATCCCCCCTCAATCTCCTAAATTCTAGCGAGTGCAAGCCGAGTCTATCCAGTCTTTCTTCATATGAAAGTCCTGACATCCCAGGAATCAGTCTGGTGAACCTTCTCTGCACTCCCTCTACGGTAATAATGTTCCTATTCAATCTTTTCCCCCTCACATTCTGTTTTCTAATGGGCAAACGAGACGCTCTATAAGATGCACTGCAGCCTTTAACTTGCTGGCACTCACACGCCTGGATGTGCATAGATGGCAGAAGAACCTGGTTCATGGAAGAGAAGAGGGAAAAACGTCTGGTTGAAAGGTTTCACGAAAACATGTTGCCGCGAAACCCATTCGAGGCTCGTGAAAGAATCCTCTGGTGGGAAACCATTGACATTTTCTCCCCTTCACTTTACAGGAATCATCTGACCACAAGATGAACTGGAATGATGAAATGAAGGGGCTTCCAAGAATTCAGTCGACGGCCATGGGCTGCGGAACACGGCCTTTTGTTAACCAAACTTCTCAAGACATTTCCACTCAATTTACAAGTCGCTCTCCTGAGGCCCACAGTGGTCCACGAACAAAAAAAATCTATAAATATATATACATATATGTTATAATATATCGAAATCCTCAAATCCTCGAGGCCATCTCCCAACATCTGGATACTAACTATTCCCAAATTCCCATTCCATTGCCAAAAACAGCATGCTCCAGCAATTACAATGAATTCCATCACACTTAAAATACGGAGCATTAAACCCTGTTTTTCAGGTCATGTACTTTAGTAACGGCTTTCTCACCACATTTTTATAACTCGCTTTTACAAAAAAGCCGGTTCCTACTTCTGTTTCTGAGGGCTGAAATGTTATTTTCTCTCAGAGTAACGTGCCAACCTTACGTTTTTAGAACATAGCACGGACCTTCAGCCCGAACATATCTGTGCCGAACATGACTTTAGTTGTTAGACATTCGGGACAGGGCGGAAATAGGCCCTTGGGCCCACCATCCCTGTGCCGAACATGATGGCAAGCCCAATTCTTATCTGCCTGCATATGGAGTCATTGAGTGCAAGCAACCCATCGGCCCAACTTGCCCACACCCGCCAACATGTCCCATCTACACTATAGACAATAGACATTAGACAATAGGTGCAGGAGTAGGCCATTTGGCCCTTCGAGTCAGCACCACTCGATCATGGCCGATCATCCCCAATCAGTACCCCGTTCCTGCCTTCTCCCCATGTCCCCTGACTTCACTATCTTTAAGAGCCCTATCTAACTCTCTCTTGAAAGCATCCAGAGAACCTGCCTCCACCGCCCTCTGAGGCAGAGAATTCCACAGACTCACCACTCTCTGTGAGAAAAAGTGTTTCCTCGTCTCCATTCCAAATGGCTTACTCCTTATTCTTAAACTAGTCCCACCTGCCGGCATTTGGTCCATATCCCCCTAAACCTGTCCTATCCATGTACCTGCCAAATGTTTCTTAAACGTTGCGATGGTCCCTGCCTCAAATACCTCTTCCAACAGCTTGTTCCATGCACCCACCACTCATGTGTGAAAAAGTTCCTATTAAATCTTCCCCTCCTTAAACCTATGTCCCCTGGTTCTCGATTCCCCTATTGCGGGAAAGAGACTCTGTGCGTCTACCCGATCAATTCCTCTCACGATTTTGTTCTATAGACAATAGACAATAGGCGATGGACAATAGGTGCAGGAGTAGGCCCTTCGGCCCTTCGATCCAGCCCCGCCATTCAATGTGATCATC
This sequence comes from Amblyraja radiata, assembly GCF_010909765.2. NCBI lineage: Eukaryota > Metazoa > Chordata > Chondrichthyes > Rajiformes > Rajidae > Amblyraja > Amblyraja radiata. The sequence goes on from NC_045956.1 coordinate 182,223,872, forward strand.
CCCAACTCTGGTAGTGCCCAGGTGAGTTACAGAGATCGTTCCGGCAATTAAATAAGGCGCTAGTTTAAATCTGGTGCAGGGAAGTGTGAAGTGGTGCAGTCAGGTTGGGAGAATACAAAGGGACGCCGTCGTTGAAATGACATGATTGTAATGTGGGTCACAAGCAAAGAGGGACCTGGGGTAATAGGCAAATAAAACCTTGAAGATGGTGGGATAAGTTGAGAGAACGGCTAAAAAAACCCATTGGAGTTTTATTCATTGAGACGGAAAGTATATCAAGAGGCGCAGGGAGGAACTGCAGACGCTGGTTTAAACCGAAGTTGGACACAAAAAGCTGGTCAGGCAGCGTCCCCGTGACCTGCGTGGGTTTTCTCCGGATGTTCTGCTTTCATCCCACACTCCAAAGACGTACACGTTTGTAGGTTAATTGGCTAGCTATAATTATATCGTGTCCCTGGAGTGTGTAGTAAAGCGTAAAGGGCCTGTCCCACGAGCATGCGACTGCAAGCGGCAAGCGCGACCAAACGTGGTCGCTTGACCCGTACGGCCTCGCGGGGCCGGTCCCACTTCGATCGCCGGAGCCGTATGGAGTTGTGCGGGGCTGGTCCCGACATCGCGCGGGACTCCGAAAAACTGACACTGTCCAAAAATTCCACGCGGCATTGAGGCCGTACGCACCGCCTCGACGCTGTAAGCAGCGTCTTAACGCCGTACGTCACGCGCGAACTTCCCGCGGACTTCGCTCGCACTTCGACTCGTACGGGATCACTCGTCCTCTGCGAGGCCCCCGCTTCCGGTTTGGTCGCGCTTGCCGCATGCAGTTGCATGTTCGTGGGACAGGCCCTTTAACATACTGGGTGATCGTTGATTGGCGCGGACTCCGTGGGTCAAGGGGCCTGTTTCCGCGCTGTATCTCTAGACTAAACTAAACTGATAGTCAAAATGATAGGAGGGGAAACCGTCTAAGAGGGGTAAAATTTAACGGTGAGGTACAGATTACGTTTTTATTTACACATGGGGTGGTGGGTGCCTGGAACTGCCAGGTCTGGTGGTTGAGGCAGATACGATAGTGGCGTTTAAGAGGATTTTGGATCGGCGCACGGATTGGTGCGGCCACTTCAGACCGGGGACCGGCCCAGAGCTTCAAGCCGCGGGCGCGGCGAGGGCTTAACGTCGCGGAGCTGCGATCCTTTGCCGAGGATCGCCACTGTTGGAACTCCGACCGCGGGGGGCCTGTGGACCTTTAACACCGTGAAGCCGCGGTCTCCGATAAGAAGCGGCCGATTCGGGAACTCCAAGCGTATTCCGATCTGTCCCGACATCGGAGTCTCGATCATCCCAACGAGAGGGCCTGAACATCTGTAGCGGATGCCGCAGAGGGTTGAAGGCCTCGACCGCGGGTGAACAAGGGAGGAAGGTGACTGAACTTTATTGCCTTCCATCACAGTGAAGAACATTGAAAAAACGTCTCCCGTTCCTTCTCTCTGGAGATGCTGCCTGTCCCGCTGAGTTACTCCAGCTTTTTGTCTCTATCTTCGGTTGAAAACATAGAAACATAGACAATAGGTGCAGGAGTAGGCCATTCGGCCCTTCGAGCCAGCACCGCCATTCAATATGATCATGGCTGATCATCCAACTCAGTATCCTGTACCTGCCTTCTCTCCATACCCCCTGATCCCTTTAGCCACAAGGGCCACATCTAACACCCTCTTAAATATAGCCTCAACTACCTTCTGTGGCAGAGAATTCCAGAGATTCACCACTCTCTGTGTGAAAAATGTTTTTCTCATCTCGGTCCTAAAAGATTTCCCCTTTATCCTTAAACCGTGACCCCTTGTTCTGGACTTCCCCAACATCGGGAACAATCTTCCTGCATCTAGCCTGTCCAACCCCTTAAGAATTTTGTAAGTTTCTATAAGATCCCCCCTCAATCTTCTAAATTCTAGCAAGTACCAGCCGAGTCTATCCAGTCTTTCTTCATATGAAAGTCCTGACATCCCAGGAATCAGTCTGGTGAACCTTCTCTGTACTCCCTCTATGACAAGAATGTCTTTCCTCAGATTAGGCCTCAGAAACCAGCATCTGCAGTCCCTTCCTGCACCCCACTGCCTTTTAAAGTGATTTCCTCCCATTCCTCCACACACCCGCTCAATATTGGTCACCTCGGGAATCTGCCCTCTGAACCGAGTTTTTATTTGCAATCCTCTTCGGCAAGGAGATCAAAACAGTGCGATCCAGGTGTGCTCCCATCACGTTCTTGCATAATTGCAGTCTCCTTGTTCCTGCACTCCAAACCCCTTGCGATGAAGGGCAACGTGTCCTGTCTCAACTACTTCCTGCGTCTGCACGTTCATTCTGAGCGAGTGCGGTACTGGGGTACCCGGATCTCTTTGTAGATCAACGTTTACAATCAATCTGTTCAAAATGACATTCTACCCTTTGTTCTTTCTCTCGCCCAGAAGGATAACTTGACATTTATCTACATTACACACATCTGCCTCTCGTTCAACATGTCTAAATCACCCACCAGCACTCTTACATCTTCCTGACAGCGCGCAATCACACTCACTTCCAAATCATAGGAAAACTTAGACATTTTCTTCCAAGTCACCGGCGGTCACGGTGGCGCAGCGGTAGAGTTGCTACCTCACAGCGCCGGAGACACGGGTTCGATCCCGACTACGGGCGCTGTCCGTACGGAGTTTGCATGGCGTGGGTTTTCTCCGAGATAGACATAGACATAGAAAATAGGGGCAGGAGTAGGCCCTTCGGCCCTTCGAGCCTGCACCGCCATTCAATATGATCATGGCTGATCATTCAACTCAGTATCCTGTACCTGCCTTCTCTCCATACCCCCTGATCCCTTTAGCCACAAGGGCCACATCTAACTCCCTCTTAAATATAGCCAATGAACTGGCTTCAACTACCCTCTGTGGCAGAGAATTCCACATATTCACCACTCTCTGTGTGAAAAATGTTTTTCTCATCTCGGTCCTAAAGGATTTCCCCCTTTATCCTTAAACTGTGACCCCTTGTCCTGGACTTCCCCAACATCGGGAACAATCTTCCTGCATCTAGCCTGTCCAATCCCTTAAGAGTTTTGTAAGTTTCTATAAGATCCCCCCTCAATCTTCTAAATTCTAGCGAGATCTTCGGTTTCCTCCGACGCTCCTAAGACGGGCAGATTTGTAGGTTAATTGGCTTGGGATAAATGTAAAAAATTGTCCCTAGTGGATGTAGGGTAGTGTTAGTGTGAGCGGGGATCGCTGGTCGGCGCGGACCCGGTGGGCAGGAGGGCCTGTTTCCACGCTGTATCTGTGTCTCTAATCTAAATGTTACATTTGGATCTCTCATCTAAAAACCTGTTATGAAGGGCTGGATCTCTGAAGCGTCACGGAGTCACGTGCCACGGAAACAACTGCGTCAGCCCGACGTACCCACGCCCACCAAGATGCCCTCTCGGAGCCCGTCCCACGTTTGGCCCATATCGCTTGACACCTTTCCTACCCCTTGTACTTGTCCAAGTGTCTTTTCAATGCTGTTGTCAGTCAGCGGAACCATCTAGGCTACACCAGCACATCAATGACCCCATGGACGTCCCAGGCCAGGACCTGCCCCCGAAAGCAGTGGACAACCCTCAACCACTTGAGGACAGGCACCGGACGCTATGGAGTAGCGATGAAGAGGTGGGGCCTCGTGGACAGCGAGCGCCTCCTGCGAGTGTGGGGACCCAACACAGACAGAGGAGCACATAGTCACCAGTTGCCTCAACTCCCCTACTCTGGGCAAGAGACTCTGTGCATCCACCCGATCTATTCCTCTCATGATTTTGTACATCTCTATAAGATCACCCCTCGTCCTCCTGCGCGCCAAGTTAAGAGTCCCCGCCTAATCAACCTCTCCCTATAGCTCACACCCTCTAGTCCTGGCAACAACCCAAACGTTTTTTGCGATTAATTGAGAGGAAAAAAAGCCCTACCCATCCATGCCGTCTCAGATAATCCCATTTGCCTGGGTTTTGCCCATATTGCTTGAAACCTTTCCTACCCATTGCAAAGCTGTTGTAGTACCTGCGTCAAATACCTCCTCTGGCAACTTGTTCCATACATCCACCACCATCTGGGTAAAGACATTGTCCCTATTAAACTGTGTCCCACTCACTTTAAACATGTCTCCTCTGGTTCTTGACTACCCCACTCGGGTAAAAAAAACTGTACATTCACACTATCTATTCCCCTCATGATTTTATACACCTCTGTAAGATTACCCCTCAGCCTCGTGTTCTCCAAGGAATAAAGTCTTACCCAGACCCCCGAGTCCTGGCAACATCCTCATAAATCTTCTCTGCACCCTTTCCAGCTTGACATCTTTCCCATAACAGTGTGACCAAAGCTGAACACAATACTCCAAATGTGGCCTTACCAACTTCTTATACATCCGTACATACGGCTGGGCTTGTATACTCTGGAGCTGAGAAGGATGAGAGGGCATCTCATTGAAACATATAAGATTATGAAGGGTTTGGACACGCTAGAGGCAGGGAACATGTTCCCGATGTTGGGGGAGTCCAGAACCAGGGGCCACAGTTTAAGAATAAGGGGTAAGCCATTTCGAACGGAGACGAGGAAACACTTTTTCACAGTTATGAGTCTGTGGAATTTGCTGCCTCAGAGGGCTGTGGAGGCTGGTTCTTTCAAAAGAGAGCTGGATAGGACTCTTAAAAATAGCAGAGTCAGGGGATATGGGGAGAAGGCAGGAACGGGGTACTGATTGGGGATGATCAGCCATGATCACATTGAATGGCGGTGCTGGCTCGAAGGGCCAAATGGCCTCCTCCTGCACCTATTGTCTATAGTCTATTGTAATATGACCTCCCAACTTCTATACTCAAAATTCTGACCGATAAAGACTGAGAAAGCGTTTTGGACCACCCTGTATACCCGCAATGCCCGAAACGTCGCCCATTCCTTCTCTCCAGAAATGCTCCCTGTCCCGCTGGGTTACTCCAGCATTTTGTGTCCATCTTCGGTTTAAAGTTCCTTCTTCCACATAATTCGTTACTGTCATTTGTGCACTGTACATTGAGATTCTTTTAGCATAGCTCACATAATGCATGTCACCATATTTATTTGTTTTTTATCTGATGCAGAAACAGGCCCTTCGGCCCACCGAGTCCGCACCGACCAGCTATCCCTGAACACTTAAAGCCCTGTCCCACTGTACGAGTTCATTCCAAGAGCTCTCCCGAGTTTGCCCCAATTCGGAGATTTACAGTAATGGCCGCTCGTCGGTACTCGGGGCTCTCGTGGACATTTTTCAACATGTTGAAAAATCTTCACGAGTCTCCCCGTGCTTACCTGCCGTTAGCGAGTCTCCCGAGTACCTGCCGTTAGCGTTACGAGCCACTAAGAGACGTCCCCGAGCTCTGACGTACCCGCTACGTTCATTCTCCGTGCTTACCACGAGTTTGAATTTTTTTAAACTCGGGAGAGCTCTTGGAATGAACTCGTACCGTGGGACAGGGCTATAACTCGAAGGGCCAAACTGGCCTACTCCTGTACCTATTGTCTATTACGTTCGGCATGGACACTGTGGCTGTTCCTCTGCTCCAATGTGCTGTAGAGATAGATGGAAACAATTTTCATCCATCTGATACCCCGGCCAAAGCATTGCTTACATATCAAAAGAAATACTCTGCTGGCTGTTAAGTGATTTGGGATGTTCAGAAGCAGTGAAAGAGTGCTGTCAAAGTATATAACGTTTTCTCCTCATTGGCATTCAACGCACGGCCTGCATTGCAAATGTGTCGGCAAATATTGGCAGTCAGTTGGATTGAACGACTCAGAGCCACCGAGCACGGACAGACTACCTCATCATGAATTCATAACATCATGATTGGAGCAGAATTAGGCCATTCGGCCCATCAAGTCTACTCCTCCATTCAAATGTGGCTGGTCTGTCTATCCCTCTCAACCCCATTCTCCTGCCTTCTCCCCATAACCCCCCCCCCCCCACCCACATCTGTGGAATTAATTTAATTTCCTTAGACGGCTGTGGATGCCACGGCAATGCATATTTTTAAGGCGGAGATTGACAGATTCTTGATTAGTACAGGTGTCGGGGGATATAGGGAGAAGGCAGGAGAATGGGGTGAGGTGTGAGAGATAGATCAGCCATGATTGAATGGCGGAGTAGACTCGATGGGCCGAATGGCCTAATTCTGCTCTTAGGACCTATGAGCTTATGAAGAGTGTTTGTAACGTTATTCTGTCCCATTCACGAAAACGCCTCTATACGTACTGGCTTGGCTTGCGGTCACCAAGGACAGAACGAAATGCAAGTGCGCTGCGGCATTTGCGGTGACACAGCGGAAGAGTTGCTGCCTCACAGCGTCAAAGACCCGGGTTCGATCCTGACTACGGGTGCTGTCAGTACGGAGTTTGTACGTTCTCCCCGTGACCTGCGTGGGTTCTCTCCGAGATCTCCCCGTCCCGCTGAGTTACTCCAGCATTTTGTCTATCAAAATGACCATGACACTTGAATTGAAAGGTGCCGATATTTTTGATTTGTTTCACAAACAAATGCAGAAACTGAATTTGTGGACCGGTATTCACCAAGATCATGTTGTAAAATTTGTATTTATTTAAAGAAATAAATACCTGTTGTTTTTTACATGCAGTTTAAAAAAAATAAAAACGTACAGGTTAATTGGCTTGGTAAATTGTGCCGAGTGTGTGTAGGACAGTGTTAGTGTGCGGGGATCGCTGGTTGGTGTGGACTCGGTGGGCCGAAAGGCCTGTTTCCCCGCTGTATCTCTAAACTAAACATAGACAATAGGTGCAGGAGTAGGCCATTCGGCCCTTCGAGCATGCACGGCCATTCAATATGATCATGGCTGATCATCCAACTCAGTATCCTGTACCTGCCTTCTCTCCATAGCCCCTGATCCCTTTAGCCACGAGGGCCACATCTAACTCCCTCTTAAATATAGCCAATGAACTGGCCTCAACTACCTTCTGTGGCAGAGAATTCCACAGATTCACCACTCTCTGTGTGAAAAATGTTTTCCTCATCTCGGTCCTAAAGGATTTCCCCCTTATCCTTAAGCTGTGACCCCTTGTTCTGGACTTTCCCCAACATCGGGAACAATCTTCCTGCATCTAGCCTGTCCAACCCCTTAAGAATTTTGTAAGTTTCGATAAGATCCCCCCTCAATCTTCTAAATCCTAGCGAGACAATTCTAAACTAAACAAACAAATGAAGCAAAGATATTAAACACTGTTAGTACGGGTGTCAGGGGTTAATGGGGAGACGGCAGGAGAATGGGATTAGGAAGGATCTTGTTACATACAAAAACATGGATGTAATGTTGAGGCTCTATAAGGCGCTGGTTCAGGCCACATTTGGAATATCGTGAGCAATTATGGGCCCCATATCTGAGGAAGGATGTGCTGGCTCTGGAGAGGGTCCAGAGAGGTTCACAAGAATGATCCCAGGAATGAGTGGGTTAACGTACGATGAGCGTTTGTCGGCACTGGGCCTGTACTCACTGGAGTTTAGAAGAATGAAGGGGGGACCTCATTGAAATGTACCAAATAGTGAAAGGCTTGGATAGAGTGGATGTGGAGAGGATGTTTCCACTAGTGGGAGAGTCTAGCCACAGAATAAAAGGACGTTCTTTTAGGAAGGAGTTGAAGAGGAATTTCTTCAGTCAGGTGGTGAATCTGTGGAATTCTTTGCCACAGAAGGCTGTGGAGGCCAAGTCAGTGGATATTTTTAAGGCAGAGATAGATAGATAGATTCTTGATTAGTACAGGTGTCAGGGGTAATGGGGAGAAGGCAGGAGAATGGGGTTGGGAGGGAGAGATAGATCAGCCATGATTGAATATGCTGATTGGTCTAATTCTATGGAACCTTATATAGACAGGCGCGTGCCTTTCCAAATCACGTCCCATCAATTTAATTTACCACTGGTGGACTCCAATCAAGTTGTAGAAACATCACAAAGATATCTGTGGAATTCTCTGCCACAGAAGGTAGTTGAGGCCAGTTCATTGGCTATATTTAAGAGGGAGTTAGATGTGGCCCTTGTGACTAAAGGGATCAGGGGGTATGGAGAGAAGGCAGGTACAGGATACTGAGTTGGATGATCAGCCATGATCACATTGAATGGCGGTGCAGGCTCGAAGGGCCGAAAGGCCTACTCCTGCACCTATTTTCTGTGTTTCTATAATCAGTGGAAACAGGATGAACCAAAGCTCAATTTTGAGTGTCACAGCAAAGGGTCTGAATACTTACGTAAATGTGATATTTCAGTTATTTCTTTTTAATAAGTTTGCAAACATTTCTAAACACCTGTTTTCGCTTCTTCATTCTGGGGTATTGATGATTAAAAAAAAAAGAATTTAATCCAGTTTAAAATAAGGCTGTAACGTAACAAAATGTGGAAAAAGTGAAGGGGTCTGAATACTTTCTGAATGCAATGTATGAATGCAATTGAATGGGCCGAATAGCCTAATTCTGCTCCCATCATTTATGAGCTTATAACTGTTTTTCCCCGCTAGATTCTGAGCTCTCCTCCGCCAGTGAGCAGCCAGTGAGAAGCTGTTTCTAATGTAGATACAGATGGTTTCTGGTTGATGTGATTCATGGAATCCCGGGTCGGGCTCGGAACATGAGAGGGTTGGGAGTTAATTTCAGTTTCTACTGTCGGTGGATTCCTTATGAAATATGCATCTTGTTCAAAGGTTAGATAGTTAGAAACGTCCACGATTTAAGATCAATCCCGCGACTCGGTGGTGCAGCGGTAGAGTCGCTGCCTTACAGCGCTTGCAGTGCCAGAGACCCTGGTTTAGAGGCAATCAACATCCGTTTCTATGTACAGGACATGTGTCTTTGAAGGAAGGAAGGAGATGAGGAGGAATTTCTTTAGCCAGAGGGTGGTGAATCTGCGGGATACATTGCCACAGAAGGCTTTGGAGGCCAAAAGTCAGTGGATATATTTACGGCAGGGAGAGATATATTGTTGATTAGTACGGGTGTCAGGGGTTATGGGAAGAATGGGGTTAGGAGGGAGAGATAGATCAGCCATGATTGAATGGTGGAGTAGACTCGATGGGCCGAATGGCCTAAATCTGCTCCTATCACTTATGACCTTATGAACTTAATGTCTTATGAGGAATGTCCATGAGTTTGACTTCTATGTAATTTAGGGCGCAGCAGTACAGTTGCTGCCTCACAGCCAACGGAGACCCGGGTTCGATCCCGACTACGGGCGCTGTCTGTATGGAGTTTGTACGCTCTCCCCCGTGACCTGCGTGGGTTTTCTCCGAGATCTTCGGTTTCCTCCCACACTCCAGAGACGTACAGTTTTGAAGGTTAGTTGGCTTGGTATAAATGTTATTTTTTTTAAATGTCCCAAATGCAGGATAGTGCTAATGAGCGGGGGATGGTGCGGACTCGGTACACGTTGGTCGGTGCGGACTCGCTGGGCCGAAGAGCCTGTTTCTGCGTGGTAGCGCTGAACTAAACTGAACCAGCGTGAAGGGGCGATCGATGGTCGGCTTGTATCTCTAAACCAAACTAAATTACACATCCCTGCCGTCTATTGAAACTAAAAGATTGCAGAGGTTATCCAAGGGAAAGTGACTTTATTCCAAGTGAGATGCAACTGGGACAATTATCATGCCTTGGTCCAGACCCAAAATCTCACCGATTCACGCTCTCCAGAGATGCTGCCTGACCCACCGAGTTACTCCAGCACTTTGTGTGCTTTTCTGTAAACTAGCATCTGCAGTTTCCAAGATCGTTTCCAAGATGGCGCCCAACCAGGCGACTCTTTATGTGATAGTCACAGAAGTGGACTAGCAATCACGCATTAAAATCTGTCCACACTTTGACATCTCTATTCCCTTTATCATGTATCCGTACAGTGTGGACGGCTCGATTGTAATCACCTATTGTCTTTCCGCTGACTGGTTAGCACGCAACAAAGGCTTTTCACTGTACCTCGGTACACGTGACAATAAACTACACTGAACCAAACCTTTGTTCCTCCACACATCACTTGCCTGAGTTTGTTCCACCCCCACCTTTCTTTTCAGGCTTTCTCACCATTCTGTTTGAGGAAGGGTCCCGACCTGAAACGCCACCTATGCATGCCCTCCAGAGATGCTGCCTGACCCGCTGAGTTACTCCAGCACTCTGTGAAACGTCACCTATCCATGTTCTCCACAGATGCTGCCTGACCCGCTGAGTTACTCCGGTACTTGTGTTTTCTGTTTGAAGTCAAATGTTGGCTATCCTCAGCAAGAGTGATTGATTTAGTTTAGTTCAGTTTAGTTTAGGTTAGAGATACAGCGTGGAGATAAGCCCTTTGGCCCACCGGGTCCGTGCCGACCAGATCCCCGCACATTAACACTCCAGAACAAAGGGTCACAGTTTAAGGATAAGGGGGAAATCTTTTAGGACCGAGATGAGGAAAGCTTTTTTCACACAGAGAGTGGTGAATCTGTGGAATTCTCTGCCGCAGAAGGTAGTTGAGGCTAGTTCGTTGGCTATATTTAAGAGGGAGTTAGATGTGGCCCTTGTGGCTAAAGGGATCAGGGGGTACGGAGAGAAGGCAGGTACAGGACACTGAGTTGGATGATCAGCCATGATCATATTGAATGGCGGTGCAGGCTCGAAGGGCCTAATGGCCTACTCCTGCACCTATTTTATATGTTTCTATGTCTATGTTTCTATCCTACACACACTAGGGACAATTTACCACCAAACCTGCACGTCTTTGGAGTGTGGGAGGAAACCGAAGATCTTGGAGAAAACCCACGCAGGTCACGGGGAGAACGTCCAAACTCCGTACAGACAGCACCCGTAGTCGGGATGGAAGCCGGGTCTCCGCCGCTGTAAGGCAGCAACCCTACCGCTGCGCCACCCTTCTTCTGTAAAGACTATTAACAAACTCAGTAACTTGCTAATTTTTTATTTCTCTTACCATTTTAACTAATTGAACATAAAACTTGTAAGTTTAAACTTGTCTCTAAACTAAATTAAACTAAGTTGGAATATGGCCTTCCAGCGAGTCCATCGATCACCCGTTCACACTAGTTCTATGTTGTTCCACACTCTTGTCCACTCCCTACGCACTAGGGGCAATTTACAATTAACTCACAAACAAGCACGTCTTTGGGATGTGGGAGGTAACTGGAGAACATAGAAACATAGAAAATAGGTGCAGGAGTAGGCCATTCGGCCCTTCGAGCCTGCACCGCCATTCAATATGATCACGTCTGATCCTCCAACTCAGTATCCTGTACCTGCCTTCTCTCCATACCCCCTGATCCCTTTAGCCACAAGGGCCACATCTAACTCCCTCTTAAATATAGCCAATGAACTGGCCTCAACTACCTTCTGTGGCAGAGAATTCCACAGATTCACCACTCTCTGTGTTAAAAATGTTTTTCTCATCTCTGTCCTAAAAGATTTCCCCCTTATCCTTAAACTGTGACCCCTTGTTCTGGACTTCCCCAACATCGGGAACAAACTTCCTGCATCTAGCCTGTCCAACCCCTTAAGAACTTTGTAAGTTTCTATAAGATCCCCTCTCAATCTTCTAAATTCTAGCAAGTACAAGCCGAGTCTATCCAGTCTTTCTTCATATGAAAGTCCTGCCATCCCAGGAATCAGTCTGGTGAACCTTCTCTGTACTCCCTCTATGGCAAGAATGTCTTTCCTCAGATTAGGAGACCAAAACTGTACACAATGCTCCAGGTGTGGTCTCACCAAGACCCTGTACAACTGCAGTAGAACCTCCCTGCTTCTATACTCAAATCCTTTTTCTATGAATGCTAACATACCATTCGCTTTCTTCACTGCCTGCTGCACCTGCATTCCTACTTTCAATGACTGGTGTACCATGACACCCAGGTCTCGTTGCATCTCCCCTTTTCCCAATCGAACCTGGAGAAAACCCACGCAGGTCACGGGGAGAACGTGCAAACTCCGTACCCCGCGATCAGGTTCGACCTCGGGTCTCTGTGATACCTCCTCCATATAGTTCTATGGCTGTGACGATGAAAGTTTTCTGAATGGCTATTTCTCTATTTTATGACCAGTTGAAGCAAATGTTCCTGTTTTAAAGTTAGTGCACGCGTTCAGCTTTATCTAATTTGCACTGCTGGTAGTAGCGGGACTGGTGGGGAAATTGACGATCAGCTTGCCTTGGTACATCGTAAACTCATCATCGTCACCATCTGGAGGGACACGGGCAGCTGGCACGCTGAGAGCATCGACCTCTAGTTCCCTCGCGGTGGCGCAGCTGGTCCACCCGCTGCCTCACAGCGCCGGAGACACAGGTTCGATCCTGACCTCGGGTGCTGTCTGTGCGGAGTTTGCACGTACCTCCTTGTGACCGCGGGGGGGGGGGGGGTTTCCTACGGGCGCCCCGACTTCCGAACACGTTCCAAAAACGTGCCGGCTTTTTTTCCTCTCAATTAATCGCAAAAACATTTGAAGATGTTGCCAGTACTAGAGGGTGTGAGCTATAGGGAGAGGTTGAGCAGGCTGGGACTATTCCTTGGAGCGCAGGAGGATGAGGGGTGATCTTATAGAGGTGTACACAATCATGATAGGAATAGATCGGGTAGACGCACAGAGTCTCTTGCCCAGAGAGGGGAATTGGGAACCAGAGGACATAGGTTTAAGGTGAAGGGGAAAAGATTTAATAGGAATCTGAGGGGTTACTTTTTCAACTCAGAGGATGGTGGGTATATGCAACGACAGAGGAAGTAGTTGAGGCAGGGGCGATAAAGGTGCTCAAAAGGCACTCGGAAGGGGACATGAATAGGAACGGTTTGGAGGGATCTGGGCCAAAAGCGGGCAAATGGGACCAGTTCAGATGGGGCACCTTGGTCGGCATGGGGGAGTTGGGCCGAAGGGCCTGCTTCCGTGCCGTTTGACTCTGTGACTCTAGATCTGATCCATCAGTGTTACAAGGTCAAAATCCTGGCAGGACGGTGCAGTCAGAATTCAGAAGATCGGCACAAAAGTGAAGGAGTAACTCAGTGGGTCAGGCAGCATCTGTGGAGAAAAATACCTGGTGATGTTTTGGGTCGGAACCCTTCTTCAGACTGAAAGTAGAGTTGGGGAATGGGGGGGGGGGGAAATGAACTGGAGGCAACAAAAGGCCAGGGCCGGGCAACAGATGCCCTCAGGAAGGGTGGAGCCCACAATGGTCCATTGTTGGCTGGAGAAGATGCGATAACAAGAGGGATTTCGGGATGCGAACAGTGGAACTGGTAGGACGACTATGGTGGGGGAGGGGGGGAGAGGGGGCTGCGTTTAGTTTATTGTCACGTGTACTGAAGTACACGGCTTAAGAAGGGTCTCGACCCGAAATGTCACCCACTCCGCTCCAGCGATGCTGCCTGTCCCGCTGAGTTACTCCAGCATTTTGTGTCTATCTGCAGCGGAAAGCTAACAAGTCAGCGGAAAGACAATACATGTTTACAATCGAGCCGCCCAGTGTACAGATACGTGATGAAGGGAATAACGTTTAGTGCAAGGTAAAGCTAGGCATCAGGAGGAATGCAGGAGTTACTTGGAACTCGAGAAGTCAATGTTCATACCGCTCGGGTGTAAGCTGCCCAAGCGAAATATGAGGTGCTGCTCCTCCAATTTGCGCTGGGCCTCACTCTGACAATGGAGGAGGCCCAGGACAGAATGGTCAGTGTGGGAATGGGAGAGGGAATTAAAATGTCACGGTGGTGCAGAGGTAGAGTTGCTGCCTCACAGCGCCAGACACCCGGGTTCCATCCAGACCACGGGTGCTGTCTGTACGGAATTTGCACGTTCTCCCCATGACCCATGCGTGGGTTTTCTCCGCGATCTTCGGTTTCCTCCCACACAAAGACGTACAGGAAGAGTTTTGGCCCGAAACGTTGCCTATTTCATTTGCTCCATAGATGCTGCTGCACCTGCTGAGTTTCTCCAGCATTTTTGTCTGCCTTCGATTTTCCAGCATCTGCAGTTCCTTCTCAAAGACGTACATGTTTGTAGGTTAATTGGCTTGGTATAAGTGTAACATTGTCTCTAGTGTTCATAGGTTTAAGGTGTGGAGGATAAGATTTAATAGGAATCTGAGGGGTAACTTTTTCACACAAGGGGTGGTGGGCGTATGGAATGAGTTGCCAGAGGAGGTAGTTGAGGCTGGGACTATCGCAACATTTAATAAACAGTTGGCAGGTACATGGATAGGACAGGTTTGGAGGGATATGGACCAAACGCAGGCAGGTGAGACTAGTGTAGCTGAGACATTGTTGGCCGGTGTGGGCAAGTTGGGCCGAAAGGCCTGTTTCCACATTGTATCACTCTATGACTGTATGTGTGTGTGTCGGGGTAGTGTTAATGTGCGGGGATCGCTGGTCGGTGCGGACTCGGTGGGCCAAAGGGCCTCCTTCCGTGCTGTAACTCTAAAACTAAAAACTAATAACTCCATCATTGAGGACTACAGGGCCTGTCCCACTTGGCCGACAGCAGGCGTCATTGACTGACGTACCAGTGTCGCCGAAAGATTTTGAGCATTTCAAAATCCGGCGGCAACAAAAAAATGTTGCGACACTCGAGGGAACGCCGCACGACAATACGTCGTCACGCCGCGACTTTTTCGGTAATCTGATACGTCAGTCAATGACAATAGACAATAGACAATGGGTGCAGGAGTAGGGCATTCGGCCCTTCGAGCCAGCACCGCCATTCAATGTGATCATGGCTGATCATCCCCAATCAGTACCCCGTTCCTGCCTTCTCCCCATATCCCCTGACTCCGCTATATATAAGAGCCCTATCTAGCTCTCTCTTGAAAGTATCCAGAGAACCTGTCTCCACCGCCCTCTGAGGCAGAGAATTCCACAGACTCACCACTCTCTGTGAGAAAAAAAAAGAGACGAGGAAAAACTCGTCTCCGTTATAAATGGCTTACTCCTTATTCTTAAACTGTGGCCCCTGGTTCTGGACTCCCCCAACATCGGGAGCATGTTTCCTGCCTCTAGTGTGTCCAAGCCCTTAACAATCTTATATGTTTCAATGAGATATCCTCTCATCCTTCTAAACTCCAGAGTGTACAAGCCCAGCCGCTCCATTCTCTCAGCATATGACAGTCCCTCCATCCCGAGAATTAACCTTGTAAACCTACGCTGCACTCCCTCAATAGCAAGAATGTCCTTCCTCAAATTAGAGGACCAAAACTGCACACAATACTCCAGGTGTGGTCTCACCAGGGCTCTGTACAACAGCAGAAGGACCTCCTTACTCCTATATTCGATTCCTCTTGTTATAAATTTAGCCGGCGGTCGCCGAAAGAAACTGCCAAGTGGGACAGGCCCTTAAAGCAGTGCTTGTATAAAAGCCCAGCACCTCCTTCACAAGTGAGGACTAAATCTGAGTCACTAAGAAACATCCAGGAGAGAGATTAACACCTCGGGGAGATATAATATAGCTTATAAATATTTATATTACGAGTCATCGTTGCCAGCCAGGCTTCAAGTTGTTGAAGCGTTAAACTCCAGAACTTCCTTCCTCACCATCTCCACCTCATCATCTCTTTACAAGTTCCTGAAAACCCATCGCTACAAGGCTCAGAGCCAGATGTAACACCTGCAGTTTTGCCTCGCGTTTTAGTCTGACCTGCCACTTGGCACCCTCTTACACAAGCGCAGCTGGTAAAGCTGAGGCCTCACAGCGCCGGTGGCCCTTATCCGATCCTGATCTCTGGTTCTGGCCGTGTGGAGTTTGCGCGTTCTCCCTGTGACCGTGTGGGTTTCTTATGGGGTTGGAGCGTGTGGGACCTTAAGGGGTTGGACAGGCTAGATGCAGGAAGATTGTTCTCTGCCACAGAAGGTAGTTGAGGCCAGTTCATTGGCTATATTTAGGAGGGAGATAGATGTGGCCCTTGTGGCTAAAGGGATCAGGGGGTATGGAGAGAAGGCAGGTACAGGATACTGAGTTGGACGATCAGCCACGATCATATTGAATGGTGGTGCAGGCTCGAAGGGCCGAATAGCCTACTCCTGCACCTATTTTCTATGTTTCTATGTTCCCGATGTTGGGGAAGTCCAGAACAAGGGGTCACAGTTTAAGGATAAGGGGGAAATCTTTTTGGACAGAGATGAGAAAAACATTTTTCACACAGAGAGTGGTGAATCTGTTGAATTCTCTGCCACAGAAAGTAGTTGAGGCCAGTTCATTGGCTATATTTAAGAGGGAGTTAGATGTGGCCCTTGTGGCTAAAGGGATCAGGGGGTATGGAGAGGTACAGGACACTGAGTTGGATGATCAGCCATGATCATATTGAATGGCGGTGCTGGCTTGAAGGGCCGAATGGCCTACTCCTGCACCTATTTTCTATGTGTCTATGTTTCCTCCGGTTGCTCCAGTTTCCCTCACACCCCAAAGACCTGCGGGTTTGTGAGTCTGTAAAACTGCCCCGGGGATGCCAAGGTGAGATACCATGGAACCAGTGTGGATGGGTGATCGATGGTCAGTGTGGACTCGGTGGGCGGAAGGACCTGTTTTCATGCTGTACCTCTAAACTAATAGGGTCAGAGAGTCATAATCTTACCGCGTGCAAACAGGCCCTTCGGCCCAACTTGCCCACACCAGCCAACATGTCCCATCCACACTAGCCCTACCTGCCTGCGTTTGGCCCATATCCCCCCAAACCTGTCCTATCCATGCACCTGTCTAACTGTTTCTCAAATGTGAAAATACTTGCCCCAACTACTTCCTCCGGCAGCTCGTACCATTCACCCACCAATCTTTATGTGAAAAAGTTACGCCTCACGTTCCTTTAAAATCTTCCCCCACTCATCTTAAACCTGTCCTCTGGTTCTCGATTCCCCTACTCTGGCCCTCCCCTATTAGACAATAGACAATAGGTGCAGGAGTAGGCCATTCGGCCCTTTGAGCCAGCACCGCCATTCAATGTGATCATGGCTGATCATCCCCAATCAGTACCCCGTTCCTGCCTTCTCCTCATATCCCCTGACTCCGCTATTTTTAAGAGCCCTATCTAGCTCTCTCTTGAAAGCATCCAGAGAACCTGCCTCCACCGCCCTCTGAGGCAGAGAATTCCACAGACTCACCACTCTCTGTGAGAAAAAGTGTTTCTTCGTCTCTGTTCTAAATGACTTGCTCCTTATTCTTAAACTGTGGCCCCTGGTTCTGGACTCCCCCAACATCGGGAACATGTTTCCTGTCTCTAGCGTGTCCAAGCCCTTAACAATCTTATATGTTTCAATGAGGAGCCCTCTCATCCTTCTAAACTCCAGAGTGTACAAGCCCAGCCGCTCCATTCTCTCAGCATATGAATTTGAAAATTACAGGGTGGACAGTCAGAACCTTTTCCCCAGGGTGGTAATATCACATATTGGAGGGCATAGTGTTAAGGTGAGAGGGGTAAAGTTTAAAGGAGATGTGCGGGGCAGTATAGTTTACACAGAGGGTGGTGTGTGCCTGGAACGCGCTGCGCTGCCAAGGGTGGTGGTGGTGGTGATTAAGGGAAACTTGCGTTTGGAAGCCAAGAGCCCAACATATTTTTGGTGTACCATGACACCCAGGTCTCGCTGCATCTCCCTTGTTCCTAATCGGACACCATTCAGATAATAGTCTACTTTCCTGTTTTTGCCACCAAAGTGGATAACCTCACATTTATCCACATTATGCTGCATCTGCCATGCATTTGCCCACTCACCCAGCCTATCCAAGTCACCTTGCAGCCTCCTAGCATCCTCCTCACAGCTAACACTGCCCCCCAGCTTCGTGTCATCCGCAAACTTGGAGATGTTGCATTCAATTCCCTCGTCCAAATCATTGATATATATTGTAAATAGCTGGGGT
The DNA here is from genome assembly GCF_010909765.2 of Amblyraja radiata. Taxonomy (NCBI): domain Eukaryota; kingdom Metazoa; phylum Chordata; class Chondrichthyes; order Rajiformes; family Rajidae; genus Amblyraja; species Amblyraja radiata. The sequence continues at coordinate 182,241,764 of NC_045956.1, forward strand.
CCCAGCAATGAGCCTTGCGGTACCCCACTAGTCACAGCCTGCCATTGTGAAAAGGACCCGTTTACTCCTACTCTTTGCTTCCTGTCTGCCAGCCAGTTCTCTATCCACATCAATACTGAACCCCCAATACCGTGTGCTTTAAGTTTGCATACTAATCTCTTATCTTTCAGTCTGAGGATGGGTCCTGACATGAAACGCCATCCACTCCTCCTCTCCAGAGATGCTGCCCTTCCCGCTGAGTTACTCCAGCTTTTTGTGTCTATCTTCGGTGCAAGCCGGCATCTGCAGTTCCTTCCTGCACAACTAATTGAACTCAGCTTCCAGCAGCAGGATTCTGCAAGGGGGATTTTATGACTCGTAAATATTTGAAATATGCAGTTCCCCTGAACAGATCCTACCCTCTGGCAAACCTTTTTAAATTTAAGTTTTTTAATTTATTTCCTTTGGTCAGTCCCCTGAAGGCACCACTACTGAACACTGCCGCGTAACGCTGCAGAATTGGAGTTTTGTTATAAAATAGAGGGAGCAGCTGGGACTCAACAACTTTGGAAAGTAAGCATGCAGGTACAGCAGGCAGTGAAGAAAGTGAATGGCATGTTGGCCTTCATAACAAGAGGAGTCGAATACAGGAGCAAAGAGGTCCTTCTGCAGTTGTACAGAGCCCTAGTGAGACCACACCTGGAGTATTGTGTGCAGTTTTGGTCCCCTAATTTGAGGAAGGACATTCTTGCTATTGAGGGAGTGCAGCGTAGGTTTACAAGGTTAATTCCCGGGATGGCGGGACTGTCATATGCTGAGAGAATGGAGCAGCTGGGCTTGTACACTCTGAAGTTTAGAAGGATGAGAGGCGATCTCATTGATTGTTAAGGGCTTAGACACGCTAGAGGCAGGAAACATGTTCCCGATGTCGGCGGAGTCCACAGTTTAAGATTAAGGAGTAAGCCATTTAGAACGGAGACGAGGAAACATTTTTTCTCACAGAGAGTGGTGAGTCTGTGGAATTCTCTGCCTCAGAGGGCGGTGGAGGCGGGTTCTCTGGATGCTTTCAAGAGAGAGCTAGATAGGGCTCTGAAAAATAGCGGAGTCAGGGGATAAGGGGTGAAGGCAGGAACGGGGTACTGATTGGGGATGATCAGCCATGATCACATTGAATGGCGGTGCTGGCTCGAAGGGCCGAATGGCCTACTCCTGCACCTATTGTCTATTGTTACTACCCCATCCAGCCCAGATTATGCACTCGACTCTCTTGAATGAAGTCTGAACTCTCGACCTGAGTGAAAGTGGGTGATTTTTAAATATAAAAAATGCTTAATTGAGGGTTTAGCAACAAGAGCAGCAGACAAGTATATAATATCCATTTTTACATTTTTGTCGATGATGTTCTGTCTCACAAATCACTTACACTTGTTGCGTGTCGGTTATGAGGATATAATTACAAGGATGATTCTGACGTTAGAAGCCTGCAATTTGCTCTGATACGCTGTTAGTAAACCACGTGGAGTTTGACTGAGTTGCAGCTAAACTTAGAGGGAAGTGTTTCTTGAAACAGTGGATACGAGAACTGTAAAAAAATATACACTCTTTCCCCTGATGGCAGGGTTTCTTGGCAGGGTTAGGATATAGGCTGAGGATTTTGGCTTCCCGACAGCTGCACTAAATGCCAATTTTCAGTCTCTCGGGCGGGCAGTGACTGTGTGAACGGGGAATTCCACACTTCAGCCTTCCCCTCTCACCACACACAATACATTAAATGCCCACACACGTGGCAGAACGGTGGCACAGCTGGTAGAGCCGCTGCATCGCGGCGCCCGAGACCAGGGTTCGATCGTGACCTCGGGTGCTGTGAGTGTGGAGTCTGCGTGTTCTCCCTGTGAGTGTGGTGGCCTGGCTTTCCTCCGTGTGCTCCGGTTTCCTCCCACATCCCAAAGACTTTTGGGCGGCACGGTGGCGCGGCGGATAAGTTACAACCCAGCAGTACCAATATTAGCCAATAGACAATAGACAATAGGTGCAGGAGGAGGCCATTCAGCCCTTCCAGCCAGCACCACCATTCAATGTGATCATGGCTGATCATCCCCAATCAGTACCCCGTTCCTGCCTTCTCCCCATATCCCCTGACTCCGCTATTTTTAAGAGCCCTATCTAGCTCTCTCTTGAAAGCATCCAGAGAACCGGCCTCAACCACCCTCTGAGGCAGAGAATTCCACAGACTCACCAATCTCTGTGAGAAAAAGTGTTTCATCGTCTCCATTCTAAATGGCTTACCCCTTATTCTTAAACTGTGGCCCCTGGTTCCGGACTCCCCCAACATCGGGAACATGTTTCCTGCCTCTAGCGTGTCCAAACCTTTAATAATCTTATACGTTTCAATAAGAACCCCTCTCATCCTTCTAAACTCCAGAGTGTACAAGCCCAGCCGCTCCATTCTCTCAGCATATGACAGTCCCGCCATCCCGGGAATTAACCTTGTAAACCTACGCTGCACTCCCTCAATAGCAAGAACGTCCTTCCTCAAATTAGGGGACCAAAACTGCACACAATACTCCAGGCGTATTGATTTCTCTAATTTGGAGTGACCCTTGCATTCTCTCTCTCTCTCTCTCTCTCTCTGTCCCTCCCTCACCCCACTGGTTTCACTGTCATCCTGCTTTAGTTTCACTGTCTGTATCCACTCGCTATCACCTTCTCCACAGCCAGCAATGGACCATTGTGGGCTCCACCTTTGCTTGATTGGCTGTGATTTGTTCTTTTCACATCTTTCATTCACGTGTTGTTTGTTGCTTTTCATACCTCTAGTTTCCCTCTCCCCTGACTCTGTCTGAAGAAAGTTCTCAATAGATACAATCGAAAATAGGTGCAGGAGCAGGCCCTTCGAGCCAGCACCGCCATTCAATGTGATCATGGCTGATCATCCCCAATCAGTACCCCGTTCCTGCCTTCTCCCCATATCCCCCGACTCCGCTATCTATAAGAGCCCTATCTTAAAATGGAGGAGGACTGGCCAAATGTTGTGCCTTTCACCACAGTGGTGAATGCTGTGGTGGATGTTTGTGTTCAATTTTTTTGTTGCGTTTTTATGTGTCCTTTTTCATTGTACCGCTACTGGCAAATTCATTTCACTTTTGACGAATAAAACTGATTGATTGATTGATAACTCTCTCTTGAAAGTATCCAGAGAAATGAGGAATGAGTGGGTTAACATATGATGAGCGTTTGTCGGCCCTTAGGGTCTCGACCAGAAACGTCACCTATTCCTTCGCTCCATAGATGCTGCCTCATCCGCTGAGTTTCTCCAGCATTTTTGTCTACTTATGAACTCATGAACTCCTAACCCATTCCCTGCATATCTCTGTGCCCATCTAAACTAAAATCAACTATAAAAAGGTCCCGCTTTCACTAGTAAACCCGTCATACTTCACTTTGCGAACTGAGTGTGGGAGAGGGCCGGAGTGCTGGGCTTTGATCAGGAGTCGTGCGTGCGTGCGTGCGGATTGAAGGCAGTCGGGGAAGCAGAGGGCACCAGCTCCAGTTGTCGACCGCTCTCACTTCCCCCGTCACAATCCATCCACCGGGTCCCGCCGTGAATAAGGAGCTGGGGGGCAGCGAGCGGGCAAGCGAGCGAGTGAGTGATTACCCACTACAGCCCTTCAAAGGTAACGGGGCAGGCCGCAGCAAGGCCTGCATGTGTTCCAGGGCGCTCCGCTCTTTATGTGACAGCTTTGAAGTTGACAGAGAGGGAGAACAAGAGGGCGTTGTGGGCTTGAACAGGGGGTGACGCCAGCTCATTCACACTTCACCTGCAGCCGACCACTGCAGAACTTCATGCGCGTAGGTTCCAGGAGCAGAATCAGGCCATTCGGCCCATTAAGTCCACTCCGCCATTCAATCAATAGACAACAGACAATAGGTGCAGGAGTAGGCCATTTGGCCCTTCGAGCCAGCACCGCCATTCAATGTGATCATGGCTGATCATCCCCAATCAGTACCCCGTTCCTGCCTTCTCCCCATATCCCCTGACTCCGCTATTTTTAAGAGCCCCATCTAGCTCTCTCTTGAAAGCATCCAGAGAACCTGCCTCCACCGCCCTCTGAGGCAGAGAATTCCACAGACTCACCACTCTCTATGAGGAAAAAGTGTTTCCTCGTCTCCGTTCTCCCTGTGACCGCGTGGGTTTTCTGCTGGTGCTCCGGTTTTCTCCCACATTCCAAAGACGTGCAGGTTTGTAGGTTAATTTGCAGCTGTCCCTAGCGTGTAGGATAGTGCTAGTGACGTGGACTCGGTTGGAACGAAAGGCCTACTTCTCCCAAGTCTAAAGACCAAACACCAGGAGAAAACCCATGCGGTCACACGGAGAACATGCAGATTCCACACAGGCAGCACCCGAGTTCAGGATCGAACCTGGGAACCCACGCTGTGAGGCAGCAGCACGACCAACCGCACCGCCGCGCCTATTTTGACATCCTCATTCATACAGTTTGCTGATGACAGAGATCATCTTAGTCCCCCTTCGGTCGTGGCTGGCCATAGGTGTCTCCAGGGTTGGAGGACGCCAGTGCGTGACCTTGTTTAACGTGGGGAGACTGGTGCACAGACAGCCACCCCACCGTCCTTGACAGATCTGGGTCAGGATCCAGTGGCGTGGAGTCCAGGACGACCGGAGACCCATTTCCCCTGCAGCCTTCATCCGCCTTCCCAGCCGTCGTGACGCTCCACTAAGGTCAGCCATCGTCCTCCGCCTGTTCCACCGCCGAGGTCTTGGTTGGATTGCTCTTTGTCAGAGACCCCCCCCTCGACCTTACCGCCATGGGTGGCCCTATCAGGAGCATAGATAGCTTCAGACGGCATCGCTCTCAGGATCTCAGGTCCACACAAGCTTCTCCACCACGACAAGGTGACAATCCACAGAGCCAAAGAGATCAGAAACCACAATATTCCCAGAATAAAGCTCTCAACAAAAAAATGTCTATGCTTCAACATTGTAAGAATGCTTGAATTGTTTGCTCTGCTGGAGAAATATTAACGTTTACTGAAAAAGAAAATGTTTTGTGGCTAAAATGTGGTCCGGGCCTTGGGACTTCTTGCAACGTATGTCTGGGGCCCATTTAATATTTTCAAGCTGTATTGCAAAATGTTTTCTTTCAAAACTTTAGTGAGAGATCAACTGGAAGGATAAGTTATTTAATGACGTGACCTGCCTAATGTGGCTGTTTGTGTGCAACTTAATACTGGGGACTTAGCCTGGATAAGAAATGGAAGGGGAGAATGCACAAAGCCTTTTACCCAGAGTAGGGTTCTCAAAACGCATCACCGGTTCCTCACTCCCCTCCATTGAGTCTGTCCAGAGCAAGCGATGTCTGCGAAGGGCGCTCAGCATTGTCAAGGACTGCTCTCACCCCAGCCACAGACTGTTTACCCTCCTCCCATCCGGGAGGCGCTACAGGTCTCTCCGTTGCCGGACCAGCAGGTCCAGGAACAGCCTCTTCCCTGCGGCTGTTACATTACTTAACTCTGCACCTCGGTGACTGCCAGTCACCCCCCCCCCCCGGACGCTCCTTCCCCCAGATAAATTGCACTACTACTACTACTGTATGTACGTATATATATTTATTGCTCATTATTCTATGTTCGCTCTTCTGGGTGAGATGCTAACTGCATTTCGTTGTCTCTGTACTGTACACTGCACAATGACAATAAAGATTGAATCTGAATCTGAAAACAAGAGGACATTGGTTTAAGGTGAGAGGGTCACGATTCAATGGGAACCTGAAGAACAACGTTTTCACTCAGTTGGTACATTTGGTCATAGTCATGTCACAGGAGCAGAATTAGGCCATTCGGACCATCAAGTCTACTCCACCGTTGAAATATGGCTGATCGATCTCTCCCTCCCAACTCCATTCTCCTGCCTTCTCCCCACAACCCCTGACACCCGTATTATTCAAAAATCTATCTATCTCTGCCTCAAACAATATCCATTGACTTGGCCTCCACAGCCCTCTGTGGCAATGAATTGATTGTGGGTATATGGAACGAGTTGCCAGAGGAGGCAATTTAGTTTATTGTCACGCTACTGCAGAATTTTTTGTCTATCTTAGGTTTGCAGGTTAATTGGTTTTGCTAAAAATTGTAAATTGTCCCTAGTGTGCAGCATGGAGCTGGTGAATGGGATAATCATTGGTCAGCACGGACTCAGTGGGCTGAAGGGCCTGCTTACACGCTGTATCTCTAATGTCTACAGTCTAATGATTTATTAATGGCAGAGACCATGTTACATAGAAACATAGAAAATAGGTGCAGGAGTAGGCCATTCGGCCCTTTGAGCCAGCACCGCCATTCAATATGATCATGGCTGATCATCCAACTCAGTATCCTGTACCTGCCTTCTCTCCATACCCCCTCATCCCTTTAGCCACAAGGGCCACATCTAATTCCCTCTTAAATATAGCCAATGAACTGGCCTCAACTACCTTCTGTGGCAGAGAGTTCCACAGATTCACCACTCTCTGTGTGAAAAATGTTTTTCTCATCTCGGTCCTAAAGGATTTCCCCTTTATCCTTAAACTATGACCCCCTTGTCCTGGACTTCCCCAACATCGGGAACAATCTTCCTGCTTCTAGCCTGTCCAGCCCCTTAAGAATTTTGTACGTTTCCATAAGATCCCCCCTCAATCTTCTAAATTCTAGCGAGTACAAGCCGAGTCTATCCAGTCTTTCTTCATATGAAAGTCATGACATCCCAGGAATCAGTCTGGTGAACCTTCTCTGTACTCCCTCTATGGCAAGAATGTATTTTCTCAGATTTGGAGACCAAAACTGTATGCAATACTCCAGGTGTGGTCTCACCAAGACCCTGTACAACTGCAGTAGGACCTCCCTGCTCCTTTTCTCAAATCCTTTTGCTATGAATGCCAACATACCATTCGCTTTCTTCACTGCCTGCTTCACCTGCATGCCTACTTTCAATAACTGGTGTACCATGACACCCAGGTCTCGTTGCATCTTCCCTTTTCCTAATCGGCCTCCATTCAGATAATAGTCTACTTTCCTGTTTTTGCCACTAAAGTGGATAACCTCACATTTATCCACATTATACTGCATCTGCCATGCATTTGCCCACTCACCCAGCCTATCCAAGTCACCTTGCAACCACCTAGCATCCTCCTCACAGCTAACACTGCCCCCCAGCTTCGTGTCATCCGCAAACTTGGAGATGTTGCATTCAATTCCCTCGTCCAAATCATTAATATATATTGCAAATAGCTGGGGTCCCAGCACTGAGCCTTGTGGTACCCCACTAGTCACTGCCTGCCATTCTGAAAAGGACCCGTTTACTCCTACTCTTTGCTTCCTATTTGCCAGCCAGTTCTCTATCCACATCGATACTGAACCCCCAATACCGTGTGCTTTAAGTTTGTATACTAATCTCTTATGTGGGACCTTGTCGAAAGCCTTCTGAAAGTCCAGATACAACACATCCACTGGTTCTCCCTTATCCACTCTACTAGATACATCCTCGAAAAATTTGTCAGACATGATTTACCTTTCGTAAATCCATGCTGACTTTGTCCAATGAATTCACCACTTTCCAAATGTGCTTTAATAACTGACTCTAGCAGTTTCCCCACTACCTATGTTAGACTAACCAGCCTGTAATTCCCTGTTTTCTCTCTCCCTCCCTTTTCAAAAAGTGGGGGGAGAGAGTTCTTAATTTACTGTCCTCCCTGAGGAGAGAGTTACCATTGGACTATCCTTGATCGGACTTTACTGGCTTTACCTTGCACTAAATGAAGTTCCCCTATCATATATTTTTGCACTGTGGATGGCTCGATTGTATTACCTTTCCGCTGACTGGCTTTACACTGCATCTTGGTACATGTGACAACAAACTAAACTAAGTAATTAACGAACTAAATTTGCACCCTTAAGGACATGTCCCACTTAGGCATTTTTTTGGGCGACTCCATGTTGAAAACATTCGGCGACAGTGGCGACAATTTTTGCTGCCGTAGGTTGATGTAGGTGCTGTCGTAGGTTGTCGCCAGGGGTCGTAGGTGAATTCCATTACACTAGTCCCTGGCAGTCGCCTAAAGAGTCGCCTAACGGGCCTAAGGCGACTCTTTAGGCGACTCCAGGAGACTAATTTTAATGGAATGCATCCTACGACACCTGGCGACAACCTATGACAACTAGGTTCAACAACAAAAATTGTGCCCACTGTCGCCGAATATTTTTCGACATGTTGAAAATGTTGTGGCAGTCGCCTGTAGTCTCCCCAAAAATGGCCTAAGTGGGACAGGCCCATAAGTGGGACAGGCCCTTAACCTTTGACACCCTTACTAATCAATAACCTATCGATCTCCCGAGGATATGGAAGTTATGTTCACACACCTGATAAAAGAGGGAAAGAATATGACACAATAGGGCCATTTAAAAGGTAGACAAAAGTGCTGGAGAAACTCAGCGGGTGCAGCAGCATCTATGGAGCAAAGGAAATAGGCAACGTTTCGGGCTGAAAAGGGATACGTCACGCAGGTGGCGCGCGAGGATTTTGTTCCTGTACTAAATCCTGGCGATACCGCGTACGTTTCCACGCCTCACCATGCGCAACGCATGCGCACTTCACGCGTCAAACGACGGCCAAGTGGGACAGGCCCTGAACTCAGCGGGACAGGCAGTGTCTCTGGAGGAAATGTTGCTGACGGCACCAGCATTGTGGGCCAGATATCAAGTAATGATGAGACGGAGTACAGGAAGGAGATTGAGAACCTCCTGGTACACCCATACTGAAGCTGCGATCAAGAAAGCTCACCCACGCCCATACTTCCTTAGAAGGCTTAGAAGGGAGTTCGGCATGTCTCCCACAACTCTCACCAACTCTCTACAGATGCGCCGCAGGAAGCATTATATCGGGATGCATCACGGCACGGTTTGGGAACAGCTCCATCCAAGACCGCAAGAAATGTGAATTGTGGACACAGCCCAGACCACCACACAAAACCAACCTCCCTTCCATTGACTCCATCTACACCTCACGCTGCCTCGGCAAGGCCAGCAGCATCATCAAGGACCAGTCGCACCCCAGTCACTCCCTCTTCTCCCCTCTCCCATCAGGCAAAAGGTACAGAAGTGTGAAAATGCACACCTCCAGATTCAAGGACAGTTTCTTCCCAGCTGTTATCAGCCAACTGAACCATCCTACCACAACCAGAGAGCAGTCCTGAACTACTATCTACTTCATTGGAGACCCTCAGACTATCCTTGATCGGACTTTACTGACTTTACCTTACACTAAACGTTATTCCCTTATCATGTATCTGTACACTGTAAACGGCTCGATTGTAATCATGTATTGTCTTTCTGCTGACTGGTTAGCACACAAAAAAAAACTTTTCACTGTACCTTGGTACATGTGACAATAAACTAAACTGAAACCTGAATAGGTGACGTTTCGGGTCGAGACCCTTCTTCAGACTGAAAGTCAGGGAGGGGGCCCCCTAACCTTATCTGCTTGCCATCTAATTTCTGCTGTGGGACTATGGTGCACTCAAATTGGCTTCCAGCTTTATTACAAGTCTTGAGAAGTCAAAAATATTTTGCAGGTTAGAAAATGCCGCGAGGCTTCGTGGGGTTGTGAATCATTCAATAACCTTTAAAATATTTTTTCATCAACGCCGCAACAGGTCTTACAGGCTTACAAATGTGACCATGGAGACAGATCCATTGATCCAAATTAAAAAATATGATTTTTTTGTTTTTTGTGAAAGATCGACAGATATTAGAGATACAGCATGGAAACAGGCCCTTCGGCCCACCAAGACCATGCCGGCCAGTAACCTACACATTAAGTGTTTGGTCAAAGTGAGCACCACCGGAAATTGGAGGAGCAGCACCTCATATTCCGCTTGGGCAGTCTGCACCCTAGCGGCATAAACATTGAATTCTCCAATTTCCGGTAGCCCTCGCTGTCTCCTCCCCTTCTCAGCTCTCCTTCAGCCCCCTGGCTCCTCCTCTTCCTTTCTTCTCCCCCCTCACCCCCCCCCCCCCACACTACATCAGTCTGAAGAAGGGTTTCGACCCGTAACGCAGCCTATTTCCTTCGCTCCATAGATGCTGCTGCACCCGCTGAGTTTCTCCAGCATTTTTGTCTACCTACGCATTATCCTACACACTAAGGGGGAATTTACAATTTTACCGAAGCAAATCAACCTACAAACCTGCACGTTTTTGGAGTGTGGGAGGAAACTGGAGATGCCGGAGAAAACCCACGTGGGCCACGGGGAGAACGTACAAACTCCGCACAAACAGCACCTGTGGTCAGGTTCGAACCCGTGTCTCTGGCGATGTAAGGCAGCAGCTCTACCCCTGCGCCATGGTGCCACCCCAAACGACACATAAATTTCAATAGAACAAAGGATTTTCGCAAGGATTTCCAAGGTCGACCTAAGTTCATCTTTGCGTTTAGGTTTAATCTCGTCACATGTACCGAGGTACGGTGAAATCAGATCGGGTAATACAATCAAGTCCAACTCAAGTTCAAAGAAGGTTTAAACTCCAGTACAATAGGTAGAGCAAAGGGGAAGATACAGAGTGCAGAATATCGTTCTCAGCATTGTAGCGCACCAGTTCCACAGACAAAGTCCAATGTCCGCAATGGGGTAGAGGTGAATCGGACAGTACCCTAGGTAGACAAAAATGCTGGAGAAACTCAGCGGGTGAGGCAGCATCTATTGAGCGAAGGAAATAGGTGATGTTTTGGGTCAAGACCCTTCTTCAGACAGTACCCTAGCTTATGGAAGGGCTGTTCAGAAGCCTGATAACAGAGGGGAAGAAGCTGTTCCTGAGTCTGGTGGTGCGCGCTTTCGAGCTTCTGTACCTTCTGCTGGACGGGAGCGGGGAGAAGAAGGAATGACTGGGGTGGGGACCAGAAGGGTCTTGACCCGAAACATCACCTATTCCTTTTCTCCAGAGATGCTGCGTGACCCGCTGAGTTACTCCAGCCATGTGGTGTCTATATTCGACATAGTGGCTGCATTTCCAAGGCAGCGTGAGGTGTAGATGGAGTCGATGGTGGGGAGTCTGGCCAGCGTGACAAACAAGGCTATGTTCACAATTCTCTGCAATGCCTTGCGGTCTCGGGCAGAGCTGTTCCCAAGCCAAGCTGTGATGCAAGCCGACAGTATGCTTTTTTGACGGTGCATCTTTGGAAGTGCGTAACAGATTTTGGGGACATGTCAAAATTCCTGACACTCTCTCCGAAAGTAGAGGCGTTGGTGTGCCTTCCTTCTTGGCTGTTGCAACACTGTGCTTGATCCGCGACCGATCGTTGGGGATATTCAGGGCTGCACGGCGGCGCAGCGGTAGAGTTGCTGCCTTACAGCGCTCTCAGCGTCAGAGACCCAGTTCGACCCCGACCTCGGGACTATCGCCAAACTAAACTGGTTGAACCAAAATGAACAGCAAGGAACCTGAAGCTCTCACAACATCTCATCACTGTCGTGGTACCATTATCTTTGCACATCCCCAATCCTTTGAATGAATGAATAACCATATAACCATTACAGCACGGAAACAGGCCATCTCGGCCCTACAAGTCCGTGCCGAACAACTTTTTTCCCTTAGTCCCACCTGCCTGCACTCATACCATAACCCTCCATTCCCTTCTCATCCATATGCCTATCCAATTTATTTTTAAATGATACCAACGAACCTGCCGCCACCACTTCCACTGGAAGCTCATTCCACACCGCTACCACTCTCTGAGTAAAGAAGTTCCCCCTCATGTTACCCCTAAACTAACTGTCCCTTAATAAGTTTATTGGCCAAGTATTCACATACAAGGAATGCTCCGCCCGCAAGTGACAACATGACAAACAGTGACAGTTAGGAATGACACATAAAACATTAATAATAAAACAATAATAAAAATAATAAAATCCTTTCCACTGAAGAAGGGCCTCGACTCGAAACGTCACCTATTTCCTTCGCTCGATAGATGCTGCCTCACCCGCTGAGTTTCTCCAGCATTTTTGTCTACCTTCAATCCTTTCCACTGGTCACTTTAATTTCATGCTTCATGTATTTTGTGTTTTATGACTGTTGGCAGATCAATTTTCCTCCTGGGATGTAATAAAGTTCTATCGTATCGTAGCAGCTTCTTCCTCAATCGGTGGATCACATTTCATCCATAGTTCTTTTATTAATGGTTTATTGTGGACACTAAAGGGCCTGTCCCACTGTACGAGGTGTTTCAAGAGCTCTCCCGAGTTTTTTTTAAAATGGTAAGCACGTAGAATGTACGTAGCGGGTGCGTCTCTTAGCGGCTCGTTACGCTAACGGCAGGTACTCGGGAAACGCGGTAAGCTCGTGAAGACTCGTGAAGATTTGTCAACATGTTGAAAAATGTCCACGAGAGCCCCGAGTACCGACGAGCGGCTATTACCGTAAATCTCCGAGTTCGAATCAGGGGAAACTCGGGAGAACTCTTGAATTAGCTCGTACAGTAGGACAGGCCCTTAACTGACCATAGTTGATCATAGATCATCGGGGGAGTGGGAGATTGAAACCTTCACGTGGTCCGCCCTGTTTCGACGAATGCAATCAATCTGGCGTGCACAATCAAATAAGATCAAATAGAACAAGTTGTCCTATAACCTTAGGCTGTGCACGCCATACGCACGAAGAAGAAGATAGATCGTAGGTATGAAGAAGGATCTCGACCCGAAACGTCCCCCATTCCTTCTCTCCAGCGATGCTGCCTGTCCCGCTGAGTTACTCCAGCATTTTGTGTCGATCGTATCAGTGTAAACCAGCTTCAGCAGCTCCTTCCTACACGACTGATCACAGTTGCTGAAGTTTGAAAGGGTGCAGAGAAGATTTACGAGGATGTTGCCAGGACACGAGGGCCTGAGCTACAGGAACAGGTTGAGCAGGCTGGCACTCGATTCCTTGGAGCGCAGGAAGGTGAGGGGTGACCTTACAGAGGTGTACAAGATCACGAGAGGAATAGATCGGGTGAACGAGTCTTTTGCCCAAAGTAGGGGAATCAACACATTTTCACACAGAGGGTGGTGGGATTAGGGAACGAACTGCCAGAGGAGGTAGTTGAGGCAGGGACTATTGTAACGTTTATTAAACAGTTAGACAGGTACATGGATAGGACAGGTAAAGAGGGATATGGACCAAACGCAGGCAGGTGGGACTAGTATAGATGGGACATGTTGGTGGGTGTGGGCAAGTTGTGCAGAAGGGCCTGTTTCCACGCTGTATGGCTCTATGCATGTGCAAAGTGCAAACGCACAGTGAAATTCTTACAAATAGTCCAGTAGAGTATTGCGGTAACCGGACAGGACGCAAAATGCACTTTAGCCGAAGCCAAGATGTCGAAAGGACATGATGGGAAAAGCCATGGCGCCAAACCGACATGAGGCGGAAATTATAAATAGATATGAAACACTTTAAAAATTCTATCTTCACTGCAAGAGTACACAAAATAAATCACCCCTACCTGAGGGATTAAAACAAATTAACCCTAACCCCAACCCCTAAATTTAACCCTAACCCTAACCCCTAACCATAACCCTAAACCTAAACCTAACCCTAACCCCTAACCATAACCCTAACCCCTAACCCTAAACCTAACCCTAACCATAACCCTAACCCCTAACCCTAACCCCTAACCCTAAACCTAACCCTAACCCCTAACCATAACCCTAAACCTAACCTAACCCTAAACCTAACCCTAAACCTAACCCTAACCCCTAACCATAACCCTAAACCTAACCCTAACCCTAACCCCAACCCCTAACCATAACCCTAACCCTAAACCTAACCCTAAACCTAAACCTAACCATAACACTAACCCTAAACCTAACCCTAACCATAGAAGCTTTTCGGCTTCTTGCCCGTTCAGCATCATGGCTTTTCAACGTCATATCCTTTCGGCATCTTGGCTTTGGCTCCTGTCCGCACACAGAGTATTGCCGAACCCAAGCACATCCCCGATTCGCAAATTGTCCTGAAATGACCAACTGATCCCTCAGTCCTCAGTCCACTGAGGGCGGTCAGGGTGGCGCAGCGGTAGAGTTGCTGCCTTACAGCGCCGGAGACCCGGGTTCGATCCCGACTACGGGCGCTGTCAGTACGGAGTTTGTACGCCCTCCCCGTGACCCGCGTGAGTTTTCTTCCGAGATCTTCGGTTTCCTCCCGCACTCCAAAGGCGTGCAGGTTTGTAGGTTAATTGGCTTGGTGTAAATGCAAGTGTGTGTTGGATGGTGTTAGTGTTGGCGGGGATCGCTGGTCGGAGCGGACTCGGTGGGGCCTGTTTCCGCGCTGTATCTCAAAACTACACTGATCCCACGTGCAAGAGGCGCCATCTTTTGGAGTGGTTTTCAACGTCCTGTCTGCCTGCTAGTTCTCATGAGCGGAGTCCGATCCAGGAGAGCCCCAGGATACAGTTGATGGACTTACACATGACGTTGACAGTATGTTTTTTCCTATCCCCGTCATGCCTGTTTTGTCGGCTTTGTTACAGCAACTCAGCAGGGCTTCCTTTCACAATGTCTTCTAAATTCCACACCCCCCCCCCCATGAATGAAAGGAGCAGAGAGTGTTTGGGAACACTGAGTTCCCTTCAAACATCCACGGCATCCTTCATTGAAAATGTACCGGGTCAGCCTCCTCTGGAACTCATTAAGAGCACTGCTTCCACTACAAACCACACAGGGGTTCAACAAGGCACTGTGGCACAGCGGTAGAGTTGCTGCCTCACAGCGCCAGTGACCCGGGTTGGATCCTGACTACGGGTGCTGTCTGCACGGAGTTCGTACGTGACCCGCGTGGGTTTTCTCCGGGTGCTCCGGTTTCCTCCCGCACTCCAATGGCGGACAGGTTTGTAGGTTAATTGGCTGGGTGAATGTCTGTGGAATTCTCTGCCTCAGAGGGCGGTGGAGGCAGGTTCTCTGGATGCTTTCAAGAGAGAGCGAGATAGGGCTCTTAAAAATAGCGGAGTCAGGGGATGTGGGGAGAAGGCAGGAACGGGGTACTGATTGGGGACGATCAGCCATGATCACATTGAATGGTGGTGCTGGCTCGAAGGGTCGAATGGCCTACTCCTGCACCTATTGTCTATTGTCCCGGGTGGAATGTGCGTTGATCGCTGGTCGGGGCGGACCCGGTGGACCTGTTTCCGCGCTGTATCTCCATGATCACATGTGCCATGATCACAATGAATGGCAGTGCTGACTCGAAGGGCCGAATGGCCTCCTCCTGCACCTATTTTCTATGTTTCTATGTTTCTAATTGTCTTGGTATAAATGTAAATTGTCCCTAGTGTGTGTAGGATAGTGCAAGTGTGCGGGGATCGCTGGTCAGTGCGGACTCGTTGGGCCGAAGGGCCCTGTTTCCACGCTGTATCTCTAAATTAAACTAAAAGGCAGCCCTTTGACATTTTCACCAGCCAACGATATCCTAAGAACGAACATTTATGGAGCAACAGTCCAAGATTCCCGGCCAGTCCATTGGGGACTGTAAAAAGCTCCACTATATATTTTCTGGTTTGATGAGCCCAGGTTTTTGCAATTGCTCCACATTCTGGCTCCCGCACACAAGCTTTTAAACTTTAAAGACACAACTCAGAAACAGGCCCTTCGGCCCACCAAGTCCACACTGGCCAGTGATCACCCACATACGCTAGCACTATCCCACACACTGGGGACAATTTTACAATTTTTTAACCCAAGCCAATTAACCTACAAACGTGTAGGTCTTTGGAGTGTGGAAGGAAAGTGGAGATCCCGGAGAAACCGGAGATCCACGGGGGCCCGGAGTGGACTTGATGGGCTGAATGGCCCAATTCTGCTTCTATGAGTTATGAACTTATAAGGGAGAACAAACAAACTCTGCACAGACAGCACCCGTAGTCAGGATCGAACCAGGCACTGTGAGACAGCAACTCCGCGGCCTACCAGCGGGCCTGGAGCGGCGTTTCCTGTCGGAGACCGCCCAGAACCTCGGCTTCGGCGGCGGCACAGCGCTCGAGCGCTATCGCGGAGCGAGCGATGCCTTGCCTGGGTCGCCGCGCTGGAGCTCCGGTGAGCTGAGACCGCCGGGAAAAACATCGCGGAGCTGCGGGACTGTGGAGCGACCAGCTGCGGGCGGCGGCGCTGATCTTAACATCGGGAGCCTGGGATCTCTAGATGAGATCGCCAGTTGTTGAGCTCCAACCGGCGCGGCCTTGTTGGCTTCGGAAGCCGCGGCCTCCAGTGCGGAAGCGGCCGTTCCATGGTTCCCAAGCCGCTGGGAGGACTCTCCCGACGCCGGAGCAACATCACCCGGAGAGAAAGGCCTGGAACATCGGGCCTCCGTAGAGGCAACTGTGGAGGCCTCAATAGGCCCGACTGTGCCTTCCCTCATGGTGGGAGCCATTGGGGGGGATGTTCTTTGTGTTTAAGACTCTCATTGGTGTTATGTCTGTATTCTTTTTTTGTGTGCTGCAAAATGGCAAAAAGCATTTCACTTCACTACACCTGGGTGTATGTGAATGTGACTAATAAAATACCTTTGATACTTCTACCGCTGCGCCACTGCGCCATGCCCCTTTGGTTCATCGGGCCCAAGGTTGTTGCACTTGTTTAGACTTGAGACTTCAGAGATACAGCGGTGGGCACAGGCCCTAAGGCCCAGGGAGTCTGCGCCAACCAGTGATCCCACACACTAACACTATCCTACACACTTACCCAATCCATTTTTAGTTGGGTTTAGTTTCGAAATACAGTGCAAAAACAGGATCCTTAGCTCATCGAGTCCGCACCGACCAGCGACCCCCGCACACGAACACCATCCTACACACACTAGGGACAATTTACATTTACACCAAGCCAATTAACCCACAAACCTGTAGTCTTTGGATTGTGGGGAGGAAACCAGAGCACCTGGAGAAAACCCACGCAGGTCACGGGGAGAAGGTACAAAGTCCGTTACAGACAGCGCCCGTGGTCAGGATGGAACCCGGGTCTCCGACGCCGTGAGGCAGCAGCTCTACCCACTGCGCCCTCGCGTGCGGGCGTCGTAAAGCCTCTTCGTCCCGAACGCCTTTTAAAGGGAACATGTGCCTGTCGGATTGTGCAAGTTGGCTGCTCTGACCCTGTGACCTTTCCTCCGTTTGGCAGCCAGGGTCTGCTGCTGGTTCAGCCAGAGTTGAAAGATAATTGTTGCAGGAGCTGAGGTTTGCTCTGCTGTGCGAGGTTTTTTTTTCCTTCTTCTGCAGTATCCCCTCGAGGGCCAGGGTTTTTTTTCCCTTCCCCGAGTCTGGTGCATATTTCAAAGCATGTGTTAAGTTTTATGTGATGCTGATTAAGATGGTGGGTTTAGGGAACTGGCAGTGTTGAGAACTCCATCTGCCAGCAAGCATGTTAAGGTTTTTTTTTTTTGCTTCACATTAAAAAGAACAGGAGCCAACATTTTTCCCTCTAAATTTCTCTGCTCAGCAGCCATGGGAAAGGAGTGAAACCAGATATCGTGCAGAGGGGACTTAGTCAAAACCACCAATGGTGAAACTCTTGCTCCTGTCCCTCTGCCATTAAGACTCACTCCTTTTCCTCTGCCTTGCGATTCACCCTTTCTTCACGAAACAGCGTTTTTTTAAAAAGAGTTTTAAAGAATCTTCGTACTTATGATCAAATTGCAAAGTACAGGAAGAACTTGGCTGGTCAGCCAGCATCTGTGGAAGGTACGGTGAGTTGTTGCCTGACAGCGCTTTCAGCGCCAGAGTCCCAGGTTTGATCCTGACTTCGGGTGCTGTCTCTACGGAGTTTGTACGTTCTCCCCGTGACCTGCGTGGGTTTTCTCCGAGATCTTTGCTTTCCCCCCACACTCCAAAGGCGTACAGGTTGGTAGGTTAATTGGCTTGGTATAAATGTAAATTGTCCCTAGTGTGTGTAGGATAGTGTTAGCGTGCGGGGATCGCTGGTCGGCACGGACTCGATGGGCTAAAGGTCCTGTTTCTGCGCTGTATATCTAAACTAAACTAAACTAAAAATGGACAGACGACGTTTCGCTCTATAGATGCTGCCTGACTTGCTGTTCATAAGTTCCAGAGGCAGAATTAGGTCTTTCGGCCCATCAGGTCACTGCCATTCAATCATTGCTGATCTACAACTCCCTCTCACACCCATTTTCCTGCCATCTCCCCATAACCCCTGACAACCTTGTTAATCAAAATATCCATTGACTTGCCTCGAGAGCCGACTGCGGCAATGAAGTCCATAAATTCACCACCTTCGACCCGTCCTCGCGGCCTACCAGCGGGTCTGGAGCGGCGTTTCCTGTCGGGGACCGCCCAGAACTTGAAAAATCTTCACGAGTCTTCACGAGCTTACCCCTTTTCCAGAGTACCTGCCGTTAGCTTTACGAGCCGCTAAGAGACGTCCCGAGCTCCGACGTACCCGCTACGTACATTCTACGTGCTTACCACGAGGCTGTGTCCTCTGGTCCTAGACTTTCCCACTAGTGCAAACATCCTCTCCACAGCCACTCTATCCAAGCCTTTCACTATTCGGTAAGTTTCAATGAGGTCCCCCCCCTCATCCTTCTAAACTCCAGCGAGTACAGGCCCAGTGCCGACAAACGCTCATCGTATGTTAACCCACTCATTTCTGGGATCATTCTTGTATCTTATAGATCTTATAGAAACTTACAAAATTCTTAAGGGGTTGGACAGGCTAGATGCAGGAAGATTGTTCCCGATGTTGGGGAAGTCCAGGACAAGGGGTCACAGTTTAAGGATAAGGGGAAAGTCTTTTAGGACCGAGATGAGAAAAACATTTTTCACACAGAGAGTGGTGAATCTGTGGAATTCTCTGTCACAGAAGGTAGTTGAGGCCAGTTCATTGGCTATATTTAAGAGGGAGTTCGATGTGGCCCTTGTGGCTAAAGGGTTCAAGGGGTATGGAGAGAAGGCAGGTACAGGATACTGAGTTGGATGATCAGCCATGATCACAGTGAATGGCGGTGCAGGCTCGAAGGGCCGAATGGCCTACTCCTGCACCTTTTTTCTATGTTTCTAAACCTCATCTGGCCCCTCTCCAGAGCCAGCATATCCTTCCTCAGTTTCAGTTTAGTTTATTGTCACGTGTATTGAGGTACAATGGAAGCTATTCCTCAGATATGGTGCCCAAAACTGCTCGCAATACTCCAAATATGGTCTGACCAGCACCTTATGAAGCCTCAGCATTATATCCCTGCTTTTGCATTCAAGCCCTCTCGGAATAAATGTCAACATTGCATTCGCCTTCCTTACTACCAATTCAAACTGCAGATTATGTTTTTGGGAATCGTGCACCAAGTCCCTTTGCCCCTCCAATTTCTGAATTCTCTCCCCATTTAGCGGCCCCAGCATCGACCCTTGCGGAACTCCACTAGTGACTGGCAGCCAACTAAATAAAGCCCCCTTTATTGCCACTGTTTGGCTTCTGCCATCCAGCCAACCTGCTATCCATGCTAGTATCTGTCCTTTGATACCGTGGGCTCTCATCTTCCTTAGCAGCCTCACGTGTGGCACCTTATCAAAGGCCTTCTGAAAATCTAGGCAAACTACATTTAGGGCGGCCACGGTGGTGCAGCGGAAGAGTTGCTGACTCACAGCGCTTGCAGCGCCGGAGACCCGGGTTCGATCCCGACTACGGGTGCTGTCTGTACGGAGTTTGTATGTTCTCCCCGTGACCACGTGGGATTTGGCCGACATCTTCGTTTTTTTCTCCCACGCTCCAAAGACGTGCAGGTTTGTAGGTTAATTGGCCTGGTGTGTGTGCGTAGATTGTCCCTAGTGTGTGTAGGATATTGTTAATGTGCGGGCATCGCTGGTCGGTGCGGGCACGGTGGGCCGATGGGCCTGTTTCCACCCCCTGACTCTCTTGAATGTTCAGGGCTCCACTGTGAAGACTGATGCAAAAAACGTATTCAATTCATCCGCTATTTTTTATTCCCCATCATCACTTCTCTAGGAGCAGGGAGGTTCTACTGCAGTAGTACAGGGTCTTGGTGAGACCACACCTGGAGTATTGCGTACAGTTTTGGTCTCCTAATCTGAGGAAAGACATTCTTGCCACAGAAGGAGTACCGAGAAGGTTCACCAGACTGATTCCTGGGATGTCAGGACTTTCATATGAAGAAAGACTGGATAGACTCGGTTTGTACTCGCTAGAATTTAGAAGTTGAGGGGGGATCTTATAGACACTTACAAAATTCTTAAGGGGTTGGACAGGCTAGATGCAGGAAGATTGTTCCTGATGTTGGGGAAGTCCAGAACAAGGGGTCACAGTTTAAGGATAAGGGGGAAATCTTTTAGGACCGAGATGAGGAAAACATTTTTCACACAGAGAGTGGTGAATCTCTGGAATTCTCTGCCACAGAAGGTAGTTGAGGCCAGTTCATTGGCTATATTTAAGAGGGAGTTAGATGTGGCCCTTGTGGCTAAAGGGATCAGGGGGTATGGAGAGAAGGCAGGTACAGGATACTGAGTTGGATGATCAGCCATGATCATATTGGATGGCGGTGCAGGCTCGAAGGGTCGAATGGCCTACTCCTGCACCTATTGTCTATGTTTCTATGTTTCTCTAGCATCATGTTCCAGCGGACCAACATCCATTTTTGAGGCTTCCTTCCACTTTAAATATCTGAAGAAACTTTTGCAATCCTCTTTTATATAATTGGTTCCTCTGGCACTTTGTGTTTTACTCGAGATTCCATCAACTGCAGTCTCTTGTTCGACTATTCTTATCGAGGTGTATAAAATCATGAGAGGAATAGATCGCGTAGATGCACAGAGTCTCTTGCCAAGAGTTGGGGAATCAAGGACCAGAGGACATAGGTTGAAAGTGAAGGGTAAAAGATTTACATAGAAACATAGAAAATAGGTGCAGGTGGAGGCCATTTGTCCCTTCGAGCCAGCACCGTCATTCATTGTGATCATGGCTGATAGTCCCCAATCAATAACCCGTGCCTGTCTTCTCCCCATATCCCTTGATTCCACTAGCCCCTAGAGCTCTATCTAACTCTCTCTTAAATCCATCCAGTGATTTGGCCTCCACTGCCCTCTGTGGCTAGGAATTCCACAAATTCACAACTCTCTGGGTGAAAAAGTTTTTTCTCACCTCAGTGTTAAATGGCCTCCCCTTTATTTTAAGACTGTGGCCCCTGGTTCTGGACTCGCCCAACGTTGGGAACATTAATAGGCATCTGAGGGGTAACTTCTTCACACAAAGGGTCATAAGGTCAAAAGTGATACGGGCAGAATTAGGCCATCAAGTCTCCTCTTCCATTCAATCATGCCTTCTCCCCATAACCCCTGACAAGTCAAGTCAAGTCATGTTTATTTGTCACATACACATACGAGATGTGCAGTGAAATGAAAGTGGCAATGCTCGCGGACTTTTGTGCAAAAGACAAACAACCAAACAAACTATAAACACAATCATAACACACATATTCTTTTACATAATAAATACTAATCAAGAATCAATGTATCTCTGCCTTAGGTGTGGGTGGTGGCTGCATGGAACAAGCTGCCACAGGAGGTAGTTGAGGCAGGGACTATCATAGAAACATAGAAACATAGAAATTAGGTGCAGGAGTAGGCCATTCGGCCCTTCGAGCCTGCACCGCCATTCAATATGATCATGGCTGATCATCCAACTCAGTATCCCGTACCTGCCTTCTCTCCATACCCTCTGATCCCCTTAGCCACAAGGGCCACATCTAACTCCCTCTTAAATATAGCCAATGAACTGGCCTCGACTACCCTCTGTGGCAGGGAGTTCCAGAGATTCACCACTCTCTGTGTGAAAAAAGTTCTCATCTCGGTTTTAAAGGATTTCCCCCTTATCCTTAAGCTGTGACCCCTTGTCCTGGACTTCCCCAACATCGGGAGCAATCTTCCTGCATCTAGCCTGTCCAACCCCTTTTAAGAATTTTGTAAGTTTCTATAAGATCCCCTCTCAATCTCCTAAATTCTAGAGAGTATAAACCAAGTCTATCCAGTCTTTCTTCATAAGACAGTCCTGACATCCCAGGAATCAGTCTGGTGAACCTTCTCTGCACTCCCTCTATGGCAATAATGTCCTTCCTCAGATTTGGAGACCAAAACTGTACGCAATACTCCAGGTGTGGTCTCACCAAGACCCTGTACAACTGCAGTAGAACCTCCCTGCTCCTATACTCAAATCCTTTTGCTATGAAAGCTAACATACCATTCGCTTTCTTCACTGCCTGCTGCACCTGCATGCCCACTTTCAATGACTGGTGTACCATGACACCCAGGTCTCGCTGCATCTCCCCTTTTCCTAGTCGGCCACCATTTAGATAATAGTCTGCTTTCCTGTTTTATCACAACGTTTAACAGTTAGACCAGGTACATGGATAGGACAGGTTTGGAGGGATATGGGCCCAATGTTGGCAGGTGGGACGAGTGCAGCAGGGACATATTGGCATGCCTGGGCAAGTTGGGCCGAAGGGCCTGTTTCCACACTGTATCTCTCTATGGCTCTATTCTTAGACTCTATCCAAAAGATGGTTCAGAACTTTGAGACGACCATGTTGGAATGCCAACCTCTGTATTGGAGGAATTTAGGAGCCCTATAGTAAAGAACGCCTATAGTGTTTCCACTAGTGGGAGAGTCTCGGACTCGAGGTCATAGCCTCAGCATTAAAGGACGTTCTTTTAGGAAGGAGATGAGGAGACATTTATTTGGTCAGAAGTTGATGAATCTGTGGAATTCTTTGCCACAGAAGGCTGTGGAGGCCAAGTCAATGGATATTTGTAAGGCAGAGATAGATACATTCTTGATTAGTACGGATGTCAGGGGCTATGGAACGAAGGCAGGAGAATGGGGTTGGGAGGGAGAGATAGATCAGCCATGATTGAATGGCGGAGTAAACTTGATGGGCTGAATGGCCTAATTCGACTATCACTTGTCACCTCATGACCCTGAAACGCAGCCCGGCTCAGGGACAGAACAGTCAATAGACAATAGACAATAGGTGCAGGAGTAAACCATTCGGCCCTTCGAGCCAGCACTGCCATTCAATGTGATCATGGCTGATCATCCCCAATCAGTACCCCGTTCCTGCCTTCTCCCCATAACCCCTGACTCTGCTATCTTTACGAGTCTTTGCCTTCACCTTAGAGAAAACCTGCTCACGTGCTAAGTTCCTGGAGTGTGGAGCAACACAGATGACGAAAAGCAGCATTAGCATTGTTCAGCCAACAACAACTTTGGGTTCAGTGAAGATGGGAAATAATTGAGCAAGGGGAGAGAGAGGAAAGCACAGAGTCTTTCAAACTGCACAGTCTGTTGCACAGTGTAGGGGATTCAACAAAGTAGAGGGCATATGTTTAGGGCTAGAGGGGCAAGATTTAATGGGAATAGAATCCCTCTTCCACTCCCTCTTCTCCCCTCTCTCATCAGGCAAAAGGTACAGATGTGTGAAAACGCCTTCAGATTCAGGGACAGTGTCTTCCCAGCTGTTACCAGGCAACTGAACCATCCTACCACAACCAGAGAGCAGTGCTGAACTACTATCTACCTCATTGGTGACCCTCGGGCTATCCTTGATCGAACTTTGCTGGCTTTACCTTGCATTAAACGTTATTCCCTTATCAAGTGTAGGAAGGAACTGCAGATGCTGGTTGAAACCAAAGATAGACACAAAAAGCTGGAGTAACTCAGCGGGACAGGCAGCATCTCGGGAGAGAAGGAATGGGCGATGCTTTGGGTCTGAAGATGGGTCTCGACCCGAAACGTCACCCGTTCCTTCTCTCTAGAGATGCTGCCTGTCCCGCTGAGTTACTCCAGCTTTTTGTGTCTATATTCCCTGATCATGTATCTAACACTGTAAATGGCTCGATTGTAATAGTGTACTGTCTTTCCGATGACTAGTTAGCACGCAACAAAAAGCTTTTCACTGTACCTCGGTACACGTGACAATAAACTAAACTGAAACTGAAACCTGTGGAGAAACCTTTTTCATTCAGAGGGTGTTGTGTATATGGAACGAGCTGCCAGAGGAGGTAGTTGAAGCAGGTACTACAACACTATCTAAAACATACTTGAACAGGTAAATGGATAGGAAAGATTCAGAGAGATATGAGCCAACCAAGGGCAAATGGGCCTAGCTTAGATGGACATCTTGGTCACCAAGGACATTGCAAAGGGCTATATCACTGTGACCAAGGACACACAATTACAAGAATCTGAAAAAAACAGTTTCATGTTTCTCCTGTTTTCTGTGCTCAGTCCACCAAGGGCTCTGCTGGATCTCCCAGTTGCCAACCATTTTAACTTCCCTTCCCGTTCCCACACTGACCTTTCTGTCCTGGGCCTCTTCCACTGCCAGAGTGAGAGCCAGCGCAAACTGGAGGGGCAGCACCTCAAATTCCGTCTAGGTAGCTTACACCCCAGTGGTATGAACATTGACTTCTGAATTCTCCAATCTTAGGTAACCATAACTCTCCCCCTCGCCCCATTTTGCCCCGACCACACCTTTCTTCCTCCCCCCCTTCCCTCCCCTGTATCCCACCACTCACACATATGTCATCCCCCCCCCTCCTCTTCCATCTATGTTCATTCAGTCTTAGAATAAAGGGGAGGCTATTTAAGACTGAGGTGTGAAAAAACTTTTTCACCCAGAGAGTTGTGAATTAATGGAATTCCCTGCCACAGAGGGCAGTGGAGGCCAAATCACTGGATGGATTTAAGAGAGAGTTAGATAGAGCTCGAGGGGCTAGTGGAGTCAAGGGATATGGGGAGAAGGCAGGCACGGGTTATTGATAGGGGACGATCAGCCATGATCACAATGAATGGCGGTGCTGGCTCGAAGGGCCGAAGGGCCGAATGGCCTCCTCCTGCACCTATTTTCAATGGTTCTATGTTTCTATTCCTCTAGCTTCACAATTTGCTACTCTTCATCCTTTTGTCTCGCACACCTTCCGTCTGTTCATCCCTTTGTCCAACCATTTGCCAATCAACCCCCAGTCCTCACCTGTATCCAGCTAGCCTGCCCCTGCTCTCTTCTCTCTTCCCCCCACCCACCCCCACCCCACTACAATCAGTCAGAATAAGACCCAAGACGCCACCTGCCAACATTCTCCGGAGATGCTGCCTGACCCGCTGAGTTGCTCCAGCAATTTGTGTGTTTTGTTTTTGTAAACCAACATATGTGGCTGCCTTGTTTCTGCATTCAGTACTTGCAGGACAGAGGTTTAGCAGATGAAACACGGCTAGTTGGCGTGTAGACAGGGTGAGTAGCTGGTAAGACTGAGAGCGGCATGATAGCACAGCGGTAGAGTTGCTGCCTCACAGCGCCGGATACCCGGGTTCCATCCCGACTACTACGGCTGCCGTCTGTACGGAGTTTGTACCTTCTCCCCGTGACCTGCGTAGGTTTTCTCTGGGTGCTCCGGATTCCTCTTGGTTCTTGGTCCTCCAAAATATTCCAAATGGAATTTAAACTGGAGGTGGTGAAGGGAGGGCTTAAGCCAGAAAGGGTTATTGGGAAGAAAGAGCTACTTTAAATTTAGTTGCATCTGGTTGGGTAACGATAGTTGGGTGGAGATTATTCCATGCTTTAATTGTGCGGGGGAAGAACGAATTGCTGTACACATCTGTCTTTGTAGCTGGGATCACAAATTGGATCGAATGCCCTCGTCTGCTCCTAATTGGTTTGGGTTTGGTGTAGGTCTTGTAGTCTATGTCGAGCTGACCATTTAACATTTTGTAAAAACAGGTCAAACGGTGAGCTTCACGTCTGTCTTGGAGAGGGTTCCACCCCAGAGTATTCAGAAGTTTGGTGACACTCGCTTCTCTCTCATAGGTGTTAGTAACAAATCGAGCGGCCTGTCTTTGGACACTTTCGATGGAAGAAATGTTTTTATTTGTGTATGGGTCCCATGCTGCAACTGCGTAGTCCAAATGAGGTCTAACGAGGGTGAAGTATAGCTTCTACCTTGACAGAAGTTGAACAATGATGAAAGTTGCGCCTCAGTAAGTTTAGGACACCTGTTGCTTTCACCGTTGCATGATGAGTCTGACCATTCCTCCCACACTCCAAAGACGTGCAGAGGTTTGCAGGTTAATTCGCTTTGTCTAAAAGAATGGTAAATTGTCCCTGTTGCATCAAATAGTGGTAGCGTATCAATACAGAATACTCTATCGGAGTCGCTGCCTCAAAAAGGCTGCCAACATCATCAAAGACCCACACCATCCTGGACACTCACTCATTTCTCTGCTGCCATCGGGAAGAAGGTACAGGAGCCTGAAATCTGGAACATCCAGGTTCAGGAACAGCTACTTCCCCACAGCCATCAGGCTATTAAACACAACATCAAACAAAAATCTGAACATTAATAGTCTATTATTACTATTGCACTTTATCTGTTTATTTATTCTTTATATATATGGTCTTTGGTATATAGACACACTGAACCTTTATCTTCTTCTTAATGAACCTTTAACTCCTGTTTTGTATTATCTTTACATTCTGTTGTGCTGCAGCAAGCAATAATTTCATTGTCCTATCTGGGACACATGACAATAAAACTCTCTTGACTCTTCTTTAAGCAGGAGGAATGACAAATGATAAAATAGTTGACTTTATTATCACATGTACTGAGGGACAGTGAAAAGGTTTTTAGTTGCGTGATGTTCAGTCAGTGGAAGATATACAATATAACGATCAAGCTGTCCACAACTACAGGCACAGGATAAAAGGCACAATGTGTAGTGTAAGATACAATTCAGTAAAGTCCGATTAAAGATAGTCCGAGGGTCTACATCGACGTACATGGGAGGTCTGGATCGCACTCCAGTTGGAGGTAGAATAGAAACATAGAAACATAGAAACATAGAAATTAGGTGCAGGAGTAGGCCATTCGGCCCTTCGAGCCTGTACCGCCATTCAATATGATCATGGCTGATCATCCAACTCAGTATCCCGTACCTGCCTTCTCTCCATACCCTCTGATCCCCTTAGCCACAAGGGCCACATCTAACTCCCTCTTAAATATAGCCAATGAACTGGCCTCGACTACCCTCTGTGGCAGGGAGTTCCAGAGATTCACCACTCTCTGTGTGAAAAAAGTTCTTCTCATCTCGGTTTTAAAGGATTTCCCCCTTATCCTTAAGCTGTGACCCCTTGTCCTGGACTTCCCCAACATCGGGAGCAATCTTCCTGCATCTAGCCTGTCCAACCCCTTAAGAATTTTGTAAGTTGGAAACTGGGAAAAAAACTGGGGAAAAAACGTCCCTGAATCTGGAGGTGTGCGTTTTCACACTTCTGTATCTTTAGCCTGATGGGAGAGGGGAGAAGAGGGAGTGGCCGGGGGTGAGACTGGTCCTTGATGATGCTGCTGGCCTTGCCGAGGCAGCATGAGGTGTAGATGGAGTCAACGGAAGGGAGGTTGGTTTGTGTGATGGTCTGGGCTGCGTCCACAATTCGCTGCAATTTCTTGCGGTCTTGGATGGAGCTGTTCCCAAACCGTGCTGTGATGCATCCCGATAAAGTGCTTCCTGCAGCGCATTTGTAGAAGTTGGTGTGAGTTGTAGGGGACATGTCGAACTTCCTAAGCCTTGTAAGGAAGTTGAGACGTCGGTGTGCTTTCTTGGTCGTTGCTTCAGTATGGGTGGTCCAGGAGAAGTTGTTGGTGATATTGACTCCTGAGAATGTGAAGCTTTCAACCATCTCTACATCAGCGCCGTCAATGCAGACTGGGGTGTGTGAACCGCTTCACTTCCTGAAGCCCATCACTATCTCCTTTGTCTTGCTGACGTTGAGAGAGAGGTTGTTGTCTGGACACCAGGACACGAGGTTCTCGATCTCCTCCCTGTACTCTGTCTCATCATCATTTGATATCCGGCCCACAATGGTGGTGTCGTCTGTGAATTTGTAAATTGAATTAGATTTGTACCCGGCTGCACAGTGGTGGGTTTACAAGGAGTAAAGATGGGGGCTGAGAACGCAGCCTTGCTGAGCAGTGTTGAGGATACTTCCCGAGGCTTCTAAGGAAGTAGAGGCGTGGGTGTGTTTTCTTGGCCATTGGTTGAATTGGCCATTACATGAATTGATTATTGAATACTGTATTTATTACTGTGTTGTTGCATTAATGTGCCTGGAAAAGATGCAGCATGTGAAACATGAGCCACGGTATTTCGTTACTCCGTCATCGGTTTATATGATACTGCATATCTGTGGATTTGTGAATGGAGAGGGATTACGAATGACGTGGTACTCAGCAATGTTGTCAAAGTCATACCCCGTGGAAACAGGCCCTTCGTTCCAACTCGCCCCTGCTGTCCAAAATGCCCTGTCGAAGCTAGTCCCATTTGCCCATATTTGGCCCATAGCCCTCTCAGCTTTTCCAATCCATGTACCTGTTCAAATGCCTTTTCGATGTCAATGACAATAAAAGCATTATTGAACCATTAATATAGGACCTGCCTCAACTACGTCTTGCAGGGTGGCACGATGGCGCAGCGGTAGAGTTGCTGCCTTACAGCGGCAGAGACCCAGGTTCGAACCTGACTACGGGTGCTGTCTGTACGGAGTTTGTACGTTCTCCGTGGGTTTTCTCCGGGTGCTCTGGTTTCCTCCCCACACTCCAAAGACGTGCAGGTTTGTTGGCTAATTGGCATGGTAACATTATAAATTGTCCCTAGTGTGTGTCGGATAGTGTTAGTGTGCGGGGATCGCTGGTCAGAGTGGACTCGGTGGACCGACGGGCCTGTTTCCGTGCTGCATCTCGAAACTAAATTAAATCAAGCTCTTTCAATATACCCAACACCTTCTGTGAGGAAAAAACTGCTCCTTAGGTTCCTCTTTAATCTTGCCCCCTCACCTTAAACCAATGGAATTGGAATTCTGTGGAATTCTCTGCCTCAGAGGGCGGTGGAGGCCGGTTCTCTGGATGCTGTCAAGAGAGAGCTAGATAGGGCTCTTAAAAATAGCGGAGTCAGGGAATATGGGAAGAAGGCAGGAACGGGGTACTGATTGGGGATGATCAGCCATGATCACATTGAATGGTGGTGCTGGCTCGAAGGGCCGAATGGCCTACTCCTGCACCTATTGTCTATTGTCTATTGACGGTTCTGTCTAAACCTACGTCCTTAAAACATACGGTTTTTGATTCCCCAACTCTTGGCAAGACCTACCCGATCTATTCCTCTCATGATTTTGTACACCTCTATAGGATCACCCCTCATCCTCCTGCGCTCCATGGAATAGAGACCCAGCCTGCTCAACCTCTCCCTGCAGCTCAGGTCCCCGTTCAAGATCGAGCTTGCAGATGAAACACAGGTAGCTGGCGAGTGGACAGGGCAAGTAGCCGGGATGAGGAATGGAATGTCGACCTTTATTCCATGAGGAACAAACTACAAAAGGGTGGCAGTCTTGTTGCACCCTGCGTGAAATTCCACCCGGGGGTTGTTGCAGTCATGATCGTTCTGCTCTTATCGCAGCGGGGAGAATACTTTCATGTCAGCTAGTTCAAGGAATGTTCGCAGTTGGTTCTTGGAATAAAAGCTTGCTTGTTGAGTAACGAATGAGAAGTTTGGGCCTGTACGCTTTTTGTATAAAGACAGATTAATTGATCTGATTGATGCATAAGATGCTGAAAGGGTTTGATGCTGATAAGATGTTTCTTCTTAAGGGAATCTGGATCTAAAGTATTGAGTTTCAGAATGAGGTCACCGATTTAAGACAGGAATGTGGAGAGATTGCGTTTTGTGGCAAATCTTTAGTATTCGTTAGTCAAGTCAAGTCAAGAGAGTTTTATTGTCATGTGTCCCAGATAGGACAATGAAATTCTTGTTTGCTGCAGCACAACAGAATATGTAAACATAATACAGAACAGGAGATAAAAGTTCAGTGTGTCTATATACCGTAGTCCATATATATGCACAATAAATAAACAGATGAAGTGCAAAAGGCTGTTATCGTTCAGAGTTTGTTTGAAGTTGTGTTTAATAGCCTGATGGCTGTGGGGAAGGA
The DNA here is from genome assembly GCF_010909765.2 of Amblyraja radiata. Classification (NCBI taxonomy): domain Eukaryota; kingdom Metazoa; phylum Chordata; class Chondrichthyes; order Rajiformes; family Rajidae; genus Amblyraja; species Amblyraja radiata. The sequence continues at coordinate 182,271,797 of NC_045956.1, forward strand.
GCTGTTCCTGAACCTGGATGTTCCAGATTTCAGGATCCTGTACCTTCTTCCCGGTGGTAGCGGAGAGATGAGTGTGTGGCCAGGATGGTGTGGGTCCTTGATGATGCTGCCAGCCTTTTTGAGGCAGCGACTGCGATAGATCCCTTCGATGGTGGGGAGGTCAGAGCCGATGATGGACTGGGCAGTGGTCACAGCTTTCAGCATTTTGTTTCCTCTCCTGGACGTTCAAGTTGCTGAACCAAGCCACGGTGCAAGCAGTCAGCAAGTTCAGGTGAGTCCTCTTTGGCATACCGAATCTCCGTAATCTTCTCAGGAAGTGAATAAAATCATGTTTCTCCAGATTGTCCGGGCACGGTGGCGGGGCAGTAGAGCTGCTGTCTCATATCTCCAGAGGCCCGGGTTCGATCCTGACCATGGGCGCTGTCTGTACGGAGTTTGTACGTCCTCCCCATGACCATGTTAGTATCTTCCTGGTGCTCCGGGTTTCCTCCCACACTCCAAGGACATGCAGAGTTTGCAGGTTAATTGGCTTCTGTAAATTGTCCCGAGTATGTGGGACAGAACTAGCTTATTTGCGTTGAGTTCGCATCCTCCTCCTACTTTTCAAAGGGAATCCAACATTTTCTCAACGGCAGCTTCTTAACCGAGCAGTTTTCTCAATTTCGGCAGGTGCATAGATTGGAAAGGTTTGGAGCGAGATAGACACAACGTGCTGGAGTGATTCAGCAGGTCAGGCAGCATCTGTGGAGAGAAAAAATGGGACTTTGCTTCCCCTTTGTTCCACCTACAGAACTTGAGTTTGACTTTCTCTCCAGAGATGCTGCCTGACCGTGTTGAGTTACTCCAGCACTTTGTGTCTATCTCCGTCTTACGCCAGCATCTGCAGTTCCTCTCTACACCAGGTTGAGAAGGATATGGGCCAAATGCGGGCAGGTGGCACTAGTGTGGATGGGGCATCTTGGCCAGCATGGGTGAGTCGGGCCGAAGGGCCTGTTTCCATGCCGTATGACTCTACAGCAGCTGTCGGGTAAACCGGTTAAACGTTTTCTGCTTTCCGTCACCTCTTGCATGAAAAGAAACTCCTCATTTCCCGCATCTTGCTTCCGAACATGCGGAAAGACCTTGTTCTCAGGGAAGAGGGATTTTTTTTTTTCGTGAACTGACATGATGTTGAATATCCGCCTGAAGGCTGACAGAAGATAACACGGAGTGATGACATTCATTCGAGGAATAGGTTCAATGGATGACTCATTTTAAAGACTATCTTACACAACCAGCGGAACGGCCTACTTAGTTTAATTTAACTTTAGTACCGTTTCATAGGTACAGAAGTGTGAAACCTCACACCTCCAGATTCAGGGACAGTTTCTTCCCAGCTGTTACCAGGCAACTGAACCATCCTACCACAACCAGAGAGCAGTGCTGAACTACTATCTACCTCATTGGAGACCCTCGGACTATCCTTGATTGGACTTTGCTGGCTTTACCTTGCACTAAACGTTATTCCCTCATCATGTATCTGTACACTGTAAATGGCTCGATTGTAATCATGTATTGTCTTTCCGATGACTGGACAGCACGCAACAAAAGCTTTCACTGTACCTCGGTACACGTGACAATAAACTAAACTGAAACTGTTTAGAGATACAGCATGGATATGGGCCCTTCGGCCTGCTGAGACTGCACTGACCAGCAACCATCCACACACCAGTTCTATCCTACACAGAAGCCAATTCGTCTGCAAACCTGCACATCGTTGGGATGTGGGGGGAAACCGGTGCACCGGGAGGAAGCCCACGTGGTCACAGGGTGATCGTACAAACTCCGTACAGACAGCACCTGTAGTCAGGATCGAACCCGGGTCTTTGGCGCTGTGAGGCAGCAACTCTACCGCCTGTGTGCTGTTTGACAAAAGACAATAGGTGCAGGAGTAGGCCAATCGGCCCTTCGAGCCAGCACCGCCATTCAATGTGATCATGGCTGATCATCCCCAATCAGTACCCCGTTCCTGCCTTCTCCCCATATCCCCTGACTCCGCTATCTTCAAGAGCCCTATCTAGCACTTCTTGAAAGTATCCAGAGAACCGGCCTCCATCGCCCTCTGAGGCTGAGAATTCCACAGACTCACCACTCTCTGTGAGAAAAAGTGTTTCCTCGTCTCCGTTCGAAATGCCTTCCCCCATATTCTCAAACTGTGGCCCCTGATTCTGGAATCCCCCAACATCGGGAACATGTTTCCTGCCTCTAGCGTTTCCAAACCCTTAATAATATTATATGTTTCAATGAGATGCCCTCTCATCCTTCAAAACTCCAGAGTGTACAAGTCCAGCTGCTCCATTCTCTCAGCATATGACAGTCCCGCCATCCCGGGAATTAACCTTGTGAACCTACGCTGCACTCCCTCAATAGCAAGAATGTCCTTCCTCAAATTAGGGGGGCAAAACTGCACACAATACTCCAGGTGTGGTCTCACTAGGGCTCTGTATAACTTTTTAGTAATATTTCACAGTGCACATTACAACACATCGTGTTTGCTGGTTAATCCAAACGTCCAAGGAAGGTGACGGTTGGAGGCCCCGCAGCAGCCTGGGGCTCGCCTGGATCAGAACCACTGGAGCACGACTGGAATCTGAAAATGCCGCCAAAACATGGTGCCTCTTACTTGTGGAATGAAAGGACTATTTCTGTACACCTGCTAATCGAGGTTGTGCTTGGGTACTCCCAGCTGTTATCAAGCGACTGAACCATCCTACCACAACAACTGTGATTGAGGCAGTGCAGCGTAGGTTCACGAGATTGATCCCTGGGATGGCGGGACTGTCATATGAGGAAAGATTGAAAAGACTAGGCTTGTATTCACTGGAGTTTAGAAGGATGAGGGGAGATCTTATAGAAACATATAAAATTATAAAAGGACTGGACAAGCTAGATGCAGGAAAAATGTTCCCAATGTGGGCCGAGTCCAGAACCAGGGGCCACAGTCTTAGAATAAAGGGGAGGTCATTTAAGACTGAGGTGAGAAAAAATGTTTTCACCCAGAGTGTTGTGAATTTATGGAATTCCCTGCCACAGAGGGCAGTGGAGGCCAAGTCACTGGATGGGTTTATGAGAGAGTTAGATGGAGCTCTAGGGGCTAGTGGAGTCAAGAGATATGGGGAGAAGGCAGGCACGGGTTATTGATAGGGGACGATCAGCCATGATCACAATGAATGGCGGTGCTGGCTCGAAGGGCCGAATGGCCTCCTCCTGCACCTATTTTCTATGTTTCTATGATTCTATGTTGCAGCGCCCATGTTGTCTTTTCAGAATAGGATAATGCCTTTAGTTTCGTTTAGTTTGGAGACAGGCAATTCAGCCCGCCGATTCCCCGCCAACCCTCTCATACTAGTCCTGTCATCCTACTTTCACACCCACCCCCCCCCCCCCCCCCCCGCCCCCCACACCAGCGACAACGTACAGCGGGCCAATTAACCAACAAACCCACACATCTTTTTGATGTGGGAGGAAACCGGAGCGCCCGGACGGAACCCACAAGGTCACGGGGATAAAACGTGCAAATTCCGCACTGACGGCACCTGAGGTCGGATCGAACCAGGGGCCACAGGTTAAGAATAAGGGGTAAGCCTTTTAGAACGGAGACGAGGAAACACTTTTCCACACAGAGAGTTGTGAGTCTGTGGAATTCTCTGCCTCAGAGGGTTGTGGAGGCAAGTTCTCTGGATGCTTTCAAGAAAGAGCTAGATAGATCTATTCCTCTCATGATTTTGTACACCTCTATAAGATCGCCCCTCATCCTCCTGCGCTCCAAGTTAAGAGTCCCCGCCTACTCAACCTCTCCCTATAGCTCACACCCTCTAGTCCTGGCAACATCTTCAAATGTTTTTTGCGATTAATTGAGAGGAAAAAAAGCCCTACCCATCCATGCCGTCTCAGATAATCCCATTTGCCTGGGTTTTGCCCATATTGCTTGAAACCTTTCCTACCCATTGCAAAGCTGTTGTAGTACCTGCGTCAAATACCTCCTCTGGCAACTTGTTCCATACATCCACCACCATCTGGGTAAAGACATTGTCCCTATTAAACTGTGTCCCACTCACTTTAAACCTGTCTCCTCTGGTTCTTGACTACCCCACTCGGGTAAAGAAACTGTACATTCACACTATCTATTCCCCTCATGATTTTATACACCTCTGTAAGATTACCCCTCAGCCTCGTGTTCTCCAAGGAATAAAGTCTTACCCAGACCCCCGAGTCCTGGCAACATCCTCATAAATCTTCTCTGCACCCATTCCAGCTTGACATCTTTCCCATAACAGTGTGACCAAAGCTGAACACAATACTCCAAATGTGGCCTTACCAACTTCTTATACATCCGTACATACGGCTGGGCTTGTACCCTCTGGAGCTGAGAAGGATGAGAGGGAATCTCATTGAAACATATAAGATTATGAAGGGTTTGGACACGCTAGAGGCAGGAAACATGTTCCCGATGTTGCGGGAGTCCAGAACCAGGGGCCACAGTTTAAGAATAAGGGGTAAGCCATTTCGAACGGAGACGAGGAAACACTTTTTCACACAGAGTTATGAGTCTGTGGAATTTGCTACCTCAGAGGGCAGTGGAGGCTGGTTCTTTCAAAAGAGAGCTGGATATGACTCTTAAAGATAGCAGAGTCAGGGGATATGGGGAGAAGGCAGGAACGGGGTACTGATTGGGGATGATCAGCCATGATCACATTGAATGGCGGTGCTGGCTCGAAGGGCCGAATGGCCTACTCCTGCACCTATTGTCTATTGTCTGTTGTCTATTGTTAAGGCAGTGACTATCCTGCAGTGCCACTGTGCTGCCCATGGTTTAAACATGGAGCAATTTCCTAACTGGGGCGGCACGGTGGCTCAGCGGTAGAGTTGCTGCCTCACAGCACCAGAGACCCAGGTTCGATAGTAACTACGGCTGCTGTCTTTACAAAGATTGCATTTTCTCACTGTGACATCGTGGGTTTTCTCCGTGTGCTACGGTTTCCTCTCACGCTCCAAAGGCGTACAGGTTCGTAGGTTAATTGGCTTCGGTAAAATTTTTTTGTAAAATTGCCCCTATCGTGTAGCCTGCTCATGTACGGAGTAATTGATGGTCTGCGTGGAATCGGTAGGCCGAAGCCCCTGCTTCTGTGCTACATCGAGGTCTAAAGTTTAAAAAGGCCCACCTTAGGAGCTGACAATTGTACAAAAAAAACAATATTAACTAAGAAATGAAAATAGAATTCACTGGAATTCCGTTTTTAATTCAGATTTTTTATTTCCCAGTGTGAACAATCATGAGAGGAGTGGATAGGGTGAAGGCACACAGTCTTTTACCCAGAGTAGGGCAATCAAGAACCAGGGGACATGTGTTTAAGATGAAGGGAGAAAGATTTAGGAGCCTGAGAGCCAACATTTTCACTCAGTGGTTGATGGCTATGTGGAACAAAACTGCCAGAGGGCGGCATGGTGTCGCAGCGGTAGAGTTGCTGCCTTACAGCACCAGAGACCCACGTCCTAGATTCGATCCTGACTACGGGTGCCGTCTGTACGGAGTTTGTACGTTCTCCCGGTGACCTGCCTGGGTTTTCTTCAAGATCTTCAGTTTCTTCCCACCCTCCAAAGACGTACAGGTTTGTAGGTTAATTGGCTTGGTAAATAAAGTAAATTGTCCCTGGTGTGTGTAGTGTATGTGTGTAGTGTAGTGTGTATGGATCGCTGGTCGGCGCGGACTTAGTAGACCGAAGGGCCTGTTTCCACGCTGTATCTCTAAACTAAACTAAAGTAGTTTGAGCAGGTACTATAAACAACATTTAAAAGACAGGTGCATGTTCAGGAAAGGTTTAAAGGGATATGGGCTAAATGCAGGCAAATAGGACTAGCTTAGATGGGGCATCTTGGTCAGCATGAACAAGATGAGCCGAAGGGCCTGTTTTGTGCTGTTTCATAAGTGATGGGAACTGAATTAGACCATTCGGCCCATCAGGTCTACTCTGCCATTCAATCATGGCTGAGTCTCCCTCCTAAAGGGGCTGTCCCACTGTACGAGGTAATTCAAGAGCTCCCCCGTGTTTTAAAAAAAATCAAACTCGTGGTAATCATGTAGAATGAACGTAGCGGGTACGTTGGAGCTCGGGACGTCTCTTAGCGGCTCGTAACATAAACGGCAGGTACTCGGGAAACGCCGTAAGCTCGTGAAGACTCGTGAAGATTTTTCAACATGTTGAAAAATGTCCACGAGAGCCCCGAGTGCCCACGAGCGGCTATTACCGTAATTCTCCGAGTTCGAATCAGGGCAAACTCGGGAGAACTCTGGAATTCGCTCGTACAGTGGAACAGCCCCGTAACCCCATTCTTTGCATAACCCCTGACACCCGTAAAAATCAATAGAAGAATCTATCTATCTCTGCCTTAAAAATATCCACTAACAACCTCCACAGATTCACCACCCTCGGATGAAAGAAATTCCCCCTCGTCTTCCCAAAGGAACGTCCTTTAATTCTGCGGCTGTGACCTCCGGTCCTAGACTCTCCCACTAGTGGAAACATCCTCTCCACATCCACTCTATCCAGGCCCATCCGTGTTTGAATCTCGGACGCTGCGAAATCCAACATCTGCTGTTATTGTTTGCTTTTCAAGCACAGTTTCAGAATTAATTGGTGGCTGTTGCTCAATAAAACATGTCAGTGTTTTCACAAGCAATGAGTTTGGCATCAGAGGATGATACAGGTCACACTGAAGTGAGCTGCCAGGAAATTCAGATGTGAGATCAACAGCTGTTTTTGAAAATAAAACACAAAAGAGCATATAAATAGGAGGAGGTGTGGCCCTTAAAATAGAATAGAGCACAGGAACAGGCCCTTCGGCCCGCAATGACTGTGCTTGAAATGATGGCAAGGCCATCTCTTATCTGCCTGCACATAATCGCTATCAGTCAGTCAGGCCGAGCGCGTGGACTGCACGCGGCCTACAGCGGTGGAGTGGCGGCAGAGGACACCACGGGTACGCTTGGCCAGGCCGACCATGCAACGTTGCCATGACAACAATAGACAATAGACAATAGGTGCAGGAGTAGATCATTCGACCCTTTGAGCCAGCACCGCCATTCAATGTGATCATGGCTGATCATCCCCAATCAGTACCCCGTTCCTGCCTTCTCCCCATATCCCCTGACTCCGCTATCTTCAAGAGCCCTATCTAGCTCTCTCTTGAAAGTATCCAGGGAACCGGTCTCCACCACCCTCTGAGGCAGAGAATTCCACAGATTCACAACTCTCTGTGAAAAAGTGTTTCCTCTAAATGGCTTACCCTTTATTCTTAAACTGTGGCCCCTGGTTCTGGACTTCCCCCAACATCGGGAACATGTTTCCTGCCTCTAGGGTGTCCAAACCCTTAATAATCTTATATGTTACAATAAGTTACCCTCTCATCCTTCTAATCTACAGAGTGTACAAGCCCAGCCGCTCCATTCTCTCAGCATATGACAGTCCCGCCATCCCGGGAACAACAGACTTTTGTGGTCAGGTCAAGATCCCTGCACTTACAACAACTGGGACTAGAAAATGGCCCCAAACTGGCGACTCTGTATACTGTCTCAGTGTGTACTACTGCTGTACACTTGTACTGTATCTGAGATGCTGATCTAAGATGTATCTAAATGCTTATGTATAGTGATACTTGTACTGAACTGTATTCCAAAATTAATTTAATTGTACCTCAGTAAACATGATAAATAAAGTACCATGGAACCATTTGGCATTCGGCCCATCAAGTCTACACTGCCATTCAATCATGGCTGATCTATCTTTCTCACTCTCCTGCCTTCTCCCCATAACCCCTGACACCAGTACTAATCAAGAATCTATCTATCTCTGCCTTAAAAATATCCTTTGACGAGGCCTCTACAGTCGTCTGTGGCAAAGAATTCCACAGATTCACCACCCTCTGACTAGAAATTCCTCCTCATCTCCTTCCTAAATGAACATACTTTAATTTTGAGGCTGTGACCTCTGTGACCACAGTCTGTTCGTATTGGTGGAAATGTGTCAGCCTCGATAACAATCAGCAAGGGCGCACCTCAAGGCTGAGTGCTCAGCCACTTGCTGTACTCCCTCTATACTCATGACTGCGTAGCCAGTCACAGTGCGAACTCCATCATCAAGTTCGCTGACGACACCACTGTTGTGGGACGTATCACTGATGGGGATGAGTCAGAGTATAGAAGAGAGATCGAGCAACTGTCCATATGGTGCCAGCGCAATAACCTGGCCCTCAACACCAGCAAACCCAAGGAACTGATTGTGGACTTTGGAAGGAGTAGGAGGGGGACCCACAGCCCCATTTATATCAACGGGTCGATGGTTGAAAGGGTCAAGAGCTTCAAATTCCTGGGCGTGCACATCTCTGAAGATCTTTCCTGGTCCGAGAACACTAATGCAATTATCAAGAAAGCTCATCAGCGCCTCTACTTCCTGAGAAGAATACGGAGAGTCGGTTTGTCAAGGAAGACTCTCTCTAACTTCTACAGGTGCACAGTAGAGAGCATGCTGACCGGTTGCATCGTGGCTTGGTTCGGCAATTTGAGCGCCCTGGAGAGGAAAAGACTACAAAAAGTAGTAAACACTGCCCAGTCCATCATCGGCTCTGACCTTCCTTCCATCGAGGGGATTTATCGCAGTCGCAGAAAAGGCTGGCAGTATCATCAAAGACCCACACCATCCTGGCCACACACTCATCTCCCTGCTACCTTCAGGTAGAAGGTACAGGAGCCTGAAGACTGCAACAACCAGGTTCAGGAATAGCTACTTCCCCACAACCATCAGGCTATTAAACCTGGCTCGGACAAAACTCTGATTATTAATAACCCATTTTCTGTTATTTGCACTTTATCAGTTTATTTATTCATGTGTGTATATATTTATATCATGGTATATGGACACACTTATCTGTTTTGTAGTAAATGCTTACTATGTACTGTGTGCTGAAGCAAAGCAAGAATTTCATTGTCCTATACAGGGACACATGACAATAAACTCACTTGAACTTGAACTTGAACCTGGTCCGAGACTCTCCCACTAGGGGAAAAAAAAATCCTCTCCACATCCACTCTACCCAGGCCTTTCACTATTCGGTAAAGGGCCTGTCCCACTTTCACCACCTAATTCACAACCTCTACCGAGTTTGCCCTCGACTCGTACTCGCAGCATAGTCGTCACGAGGTCGTCACGAGGTCGTAGGTGGGTCGTAGGTTGGTTGTGAAGCTAGTCGTAGGCACTCGTGGCTTCAAGTAGGTCGTGGGCGTTTTTTCTAGCCTGATGAATTTGTGGAATTCCCTGCCACAGAGGGCAGTGGAGGTCAAATCACTGGATTGATTTAAGAGAGAGTTAGATAGAGCTCTAGGGGCTAGTGGAATCAAGGGATATGGGGAGAAGGCAGGCACGGGTTATTGATTGGGGACGATCAGCCATGATCACAATGAATGGCGGTGCTGGCTCGAAGGGCCGAATGGCCTCCTCCTGAACCTATTTTCTATGTTTCTATGCAAAATGCCTACTATGTTCTGTGTGCTGAAGCAAAGCAAAAATGTCATTGTCCTATCAGGGACACATGACAATAAACTCACTTGACCTTGAACTTGAAAATGTCCACGAGTATAAAAGGTTGTGAATTAGGTCGTGAAAGTGGGACAGGCTCTTAAGTTTCAATGAGGTCCCCCCCCCCCCCCCCCCCCCTCATTCTTCTGAACTCCAGCGAGTAGAGGCCCAGTGCCGTCAAACGCTGTTCGTAGGTTAACCCCCTCCCTCGTTGCCAAGAAGGTTCTGGTGCTAGGCGCGCGTGCCACCGGCCCAGGGAGTCTCACCTGCTTCATGGCCGTCTCCCCGATCTTGTCCGAGTGCTTGCGGATGCTCTCCAGGAAGTCCTTCAGGTCGGACATGGACACCTCCTTGATCTCCTGCCGCAGCCTGGGGATGTTCTCCATCATGATGCTGCAGAAGCGGTAGGGGTTGACCCGGGGCAGGAAGGTGTGCTCCATGTACTCCATCGTCTTCAGGGCGGGGTAGTGCCTGGGTTGGGGGGTGGGGGGGGGAGAGACAAAAGTGCGACGGCAGGCAGCCAGGCAGAGAGGAGCAGGCAGGGGAGTGAGTGTGGGGGACAGAGGCAATTGGGGGTGGGCAGAAGGGTGAGGTGGTCGGGGAGGGGGCGAGACAAAGGAGGCCAAAGAGAAAGTAAAAGAGAGTGAAAATGAAATGGAAGGAGAGGGAAGGGCGGGGGGATGGGAGAAAGAATAGAATTTGATTAGTCATTGTTCATGTTCATGTGATAACAGCAGAATTAGGCCATTCAGCCCATCAAGTCTACTTCGCCATTCAATCATGGCTGATCTATCTCTCTCCCTCTCAACTCCATTCTCCTGCCTTCTCCCCATAACCCCTGACACCCGTAGTAATCAAGAATCTATTAATCTCCAACATAAAAATGTCCATTGACTTGGCCTCCGCAGCCTTCTGTGGCAATGAATTCCACAGATTCACCACCCTCTGACTAAAGAAATTCCTCCTCATCTCCTTTCTAAAGGAACGTCCTTTTATACTGAGGCTAAGGCCTCTGGTCCCAGACTCTCCCACTAGTGGATATATCCTCTCCACATCCAGTCTATTGAGGCCTTTCACTATTTGGTAACTAATTACAAAGTATTAAACTCATCTTGGCCGAGGCAATTGAAGCAGATTCAAACTTCATAACCCCTGACACCCGCACTAATCAAGAATCTATCTATCTCTGCCTTAAATATATCCACTGACTTGGCCTCCGCAGCCTTCTGCGGCAAAGAATTCCACAGATTCACCACCCTCTGACTAATGAGAATCAGAACAGATTTCTACCACCAGGCAATTATAGAAACAAGGAATTACAGATGCTGGTTTACCAAGGAAAGATACAAAGTGCTGGACTGACTCAGCGGGTCAGGCAGCATCTCTGGAGAACATGGATAGGTGACGTTTCACAGAGTGCTGGAGTAACTCAGCTGGTCAGGCAGCATCTGTGGAGAACATGGATAGGTGACGTTTCACAGAGTGCTGGAGTAACTCAGCGAGTCAGGCAGCATCTCTGGCCAGATGAGTTTGGGTTTAGGCCCGTAGTTTGCCGACCTCTATGTTAGGCCTCATTATGTGCCCCACTTGTTTCAAAAGCGGGGGCACCAAGACGCACGTAAATTTTCGCACATTATTTTTGGGTAAAAAATAGCGTCCTCATTATCAAGAAATACGGTAACCTATATACCTGTACGTCCCTCCACGATGTACAGATACATGATGATGGGAATAACATTCCGTGGAAGATAAAGTCCAGTAAAATCTGATTAAATCCTGGAGTATTGTGTGCAGTTTTGGTCCCCTAATTTGAGGAAGGACTTTCTTGCTATTGAGGGAGTGCAGCGTAGGTTAATTCCCGGGATGGCGGGACTGTCATATGCTGAGAGAATGGAGCAGCTGGGCTTGTACATTCTGGAGTTTAGAAGGATGAGAGGGCATCTCATTGAAACATATAAGATTGTGAAGGGCTTGGACACGCTAGAGGCAGGAAACATGTTCTCGATGTTGGGGGAGTCCAGAACCAGGGGCCACAGTTTAAGAATAAGGAGTAAGCCATTTAGAACGAAGACGAGGAAACACTTTTTCTCACAGAGAGTGGTGAGTCTGTGGAATTCTCTGCCTCGTGGAGGCAGGTTCTCTGGAAGCTTTCAAGAGAGAGCTAGATAGGGCTCTTAAAGATAGCGGAGTCAGGAGAAATGGGGAGAAGGCAGGAACGGGGTACTGATTGGGGATGATCAGCCATGATCACATTGAATGGCGGTGCTGGCTCGAAGGGCCAAATGGTCTACTCCTGCACCTATTGTCTAATGTCTATTGTCTAAAGATAGTCCCAGGATCCCCAATGAGATTGATGGGAGGTCAGGGGTCAGGAGCTCTCTCTAGTTGTTGATAGGATGGTCCAGTTGTCTGATAACAGCAGGGATTAAACTACCCCAGTCAGGTTTATCCAGGCATTCTGAAGAAGGGTTCCAAGCCGAAACATCACCTGTTCATTTTCTCCAGGGATGTTACCATCCTAACAACATCCAGAGAGCGGTTCTGAGCTACTAGCTACCTCATTGATGACCCTTGGACTATCTTTGATTGGGCTTTACTGGCTTTATCTTGCACTCGTCGTTATTCACACTATTCCCTTTATCATGTATCTGTACACTAAGCATGGCTCGATTATAATCGCGTATTGTCTTTCCGCTAACTGTTTAGCATGCAACAAAAGCTTTTTACTGTACCTTGGTGCATGTGACAATAAACTCAACTGTCCCACTGAGTTACTCTAACACTTTGTGTCTATGTTCGGCAAAAACCAGCATCACCGATTAGTGAAAGGCTTGGATAGAGTGGATGTGGAGTGGTCTATTCCACTAGTATGAGAGTCTAGGACCAGAGGTCACAGCCTCAGAATTAAAGGACGTTCCTTTGTGTGGTGAATCTGTGGGATTCTTTGCCGCAGACGACTGTGGAGGCCGTCAATGGATATTTTAATGGTAGAGATGGATAGATTCTTGATTAGGATGGGTGTCAGGGGTTATGAGCTGAAGGCAGGAGAATGGGGTTAAGAGGGAGAGATAGATCAGCCATGATTGAATGGCGGGGTAAACTTGATGGGCCGAAAGGCCTAATTCTGCTCATATCACTTAGGAACTTATGAATCTGCGGTTCTTTGTTGCACATCATGTTTATCTCAGTTATTTTTTGCTTCACAATGCTCAAGAAGAAACACTTGCCGCTTTAAGCAGCCAGCATTTATCACACAACTGGGGTAGTGGCTCTTTTAGTTTGGTTTAGTTTATTGTCAAGTGTACCGAGGTACAGTGAAAAGCTTTTGTGTCATGCTATCTAGTCATCGGAAAGACAATACATGATTACAATCAAAGATAGACACAAAAAGCTGGAGTAACTCAGCGGGACAGGCAGCATCTCTGGTGAGAAGGAATGGGTGACGCTTCGGGTCGAGACCCTTCTTCAGACAGATGTCAGGGGAGGGGGCGGGACAGAGATAGAATGTAGTCGGAGACAGTAAGACTGGTGGGAGAACTGGGAAGGGGTAGGGGGATGAAGAGAGAGGGAAAGCAAGGGGTACTTAAAATTAGAGAAGTCAATGTTCATACTGCTGGGGTGTAAGCTGCCCAAGCGAAATATGAGGTGCTGTTCCTCCAATTTGCACTGGGCCTCACTCTGACAATGGAGGAGGCCCAGGACAGAAAGGTCAGTGTGGGAATGGGAGGGGGAGTTGAAGTGTTGATCAACCGGGAGAACAGGTAGGTTTAGATGGACTGAACGGAGTTGTTCAGCGAAACGATCGCCGAGCCTGCGCTTGGTCTCGCCGATGTACGCTATCCGCTTAATAACGCTTAATCTAAATTAGTGGGGAAATCTAGGAAGAGAGGGCACAGCCCCCAAATAAGTGGACACACCTTGAGAATGGGGTAAAGAGGAATTTCGTCAGCCAGGGTTTAGTTTAGTTCATTTTCACATGTACCAAGGTACAGTGAAAAGCTTTTGTAGTGTGCTGAGAGAATGGAGCGGCTGGGCTTGTACACTCTGGAGTTTAGAAGGATGAGAGGGTATCTTGTTGAAACATATAAGATTGATAAGGGTTTGGACGCGCTAGAGGCCGGAAACATGTTCCTGATGTTGGGGGAGTCCAGAACCAGGGGCCACAGTTTAAGAATAAGGAGTAAGCCATTTAGAACGGAGACGAAGAAACACTTTTTCACACAGAGAGTGGTGATTCTGTGGAATTCTCTGCCTCAGAGGGCGGTGGAGGCAGTTTCTCTGGATACTTTCAAGAGAGAGCTAGATAGGGCTCTTAAAGATAGTGGAGTCAGGGAATATGGGGAGAAGGCAGGAACGGGGTACTGATTGGGGATGATCAGCCATGATCACATTGAATGGCGGTGCTGGCTCGAAGGGCCGAATGGCCTCCTCCTGCACCTATTTTCTATGTCTATGTCTATGTCCCGCTGGGGTGTATACTGCCCAAGCGAAATATGAGGTGCTGTTCCTCCAATTTGCGCTGGGCCTCACTTTGACAATGGAGGAGGCCCAGTACAGAAAGGTCAGATTGGGAATGGGAGGGGGAGTTGAAGTGTTGAGTAACCGGGAGATCAGGTAGGTTTAGGCGGACTGTGTTCAGCGAAACGACCGCCAAGCCGGCGATTGGTCTCGCCGAAATATAGGGGTTAAATTAAATAAATGAAAGCTAATGTATTGCGGTGGCATTTGTTCAGAGTCTAGGGAGCGGGAGAACGGATGGCTCTGTTTTATAAACAGTGGCATCGGATCTTTCATGTCTGCCCAAGGGGCTAGAGGGAAGCTCTGCTTAATGTCTTAATGGAAAGATGTCACCTCAATACATCTCCCAGGGCACATCTTATATTCAGGGTCCAGATGCTGATGTCTAATGTGAAATCCCAGCCCAATCTCCTCCCTCACCCATTTTCCTTTTCCGCTTATCTTTCCACACTTCGAAGGAACTGCAGAAGCTGATTGAGAAACAAAGGCGCAAAGTGCGGGAGTATTTCTCTACTCCTTGTGGCGCAGGAGGATGAGAAGCAACCTTATAGAGGTGTACAAAATCATGAGAGGAATAGATCGGGTAGACGCTCAGGATCTCTTGCACAGAGTAGGGGAATCGAGAACCAGAGGACACAGCTTTAAGGTGAGGGGGGAAAAGTTGTGAGTCTGTGGAATTCTCTGCCTCAGAGGGCGGTGGAGGCAGGTTCTCTGGATGCTTTCAAGAGAGAGCTAGATAGGGCTCTTAAAGATAGCGGAATCAGGGGATATGGGGAGAAGGCAGGAACGGGGTACTGATTGGGGATGTACACAAAAATGCTGGCGAAACTCAGCAGGTGCAGCAGCATCTATGGAGCGAAGGAAATAGGCAACGTTTCGGCCCGAAACGTTGCCTATTCCCTTCGCTCCATAGATGCTGCTGCACCCACTGAGTTTCTCCAGCATTTTTGTGTACCTTCGATTTTCCAGCATCTGCAGTTCCTTCTTAAATACTGATTGGGGATGATCAGCCATGGTCACAGTGAATGGCGGTGCTGGCACGAAGGGCCGAATGGCCTACTCCTACACCTATTGTCTATTGTCTATTGTCGAATGAAGTGATAAATTCCATACATAAATACAACCAAGTGAAACTCAAGTTGAGCAAATGGGAAGAACGTGTTTTACTGCAATCTACAGTAAGTTTAAAACTTGCTCTTAACTTTATATTGAAAGCAAAATTAAATTAAAACAAACAGGGCAAATATATTTGCCTTACATAATGTTATTTGTATCCAAATAGAGATTAGGGAAAAGGAGCAGGAAAAAAACCCAAATGTCTGCATCGGATTATATTTTCGGACTGGCAAATCAGTTGCAGATACTTAAAAGCATGTAGCTCTGTATGATATGATGAGTTTGAGTAACAATCCCAGGGATTACACTCATTACTGATAATCTTCTGCAAAGCTTCCTCTTCGCCACACGCCCACATTCCCCCCCCCCCCCCCCCAAACCCCCGGCTTTTATACCATCGCAGTCTGTCCCCGTCCCTCGTCCCAAACTGCCCAGCGATGCGATTACCAGGAGCAAACGTTATTATCTCCCCATCTGTTAGCGGCCCACCAACTCCCCGCGAACATTTCATCCAAAGCTGCTTAACTCAAATTATATCTATCAGGCAACGAAAGCCTTTCAGTGCATTTACAAGGTCCTGACTGTTGGTCCTTTAGGTCAATATTGGAAATTAATCCGAGTTAAATCCTCTGCTGCAGTCTCCTCTCCAGTGTTAAGTACTTTATTGATTAAGGCTCTTATTAACATCGGAGCACTGACCCTCATAACTGGTATAAACAGCAACAGATTGGGAGTCGGGTCAATAGTGGACGGCAGATGCTTGCCAAAGAAACTGCGCACGTTCTCCCCAAACAAGTCGGACGGCCCCCCCCCCCCGTCTCCTTGTGTCGTTTAGCGCTCCGGCCATGAATGTCCCTGCCACGCTGGGCTTCTGTCTCCGTTTACATTGAGTTTAGTTCAGGATACAGCACGGAAACAGTCCCTTCGGACCACCGGGTCCGCGCCGACCAGCGATCCCCCCTCCCGTACACTGTCACTATCCCACATACACTCGGGGACAATTTCGCTAGAAATCGCTAGAATTCGCTAGTACTCGTTAGAATTTAGAAGATTGAGGGGGGATCTTATAGAAACTTACAAAATTCTTAAGGGGTTGGACAGGCTAGATGCAGGAAGATTGTTTCCGATGTTGGGGAAGTCCAGCAGAAGGGGTTACAGTTTAAGGATAAGGGGGAAGTCTTTTAGGACCAAGATGAGAAAAACATTTTTCACACAGAGAGTGGTGAATCTGTGGAATTCACTGCCACAGAAGGTAGTTGAGGCCAGTTCATTGGCTATATTTAAGAGGGAGTTAGATGTGGCCCTTGTGGCTAAAGGGATCAGGGGGTATGGAGAGAAGGCAGGTACAGGATAATGAGTTGGAGGATCAGACGTGATCATATTGAATGGCGGTGCTGGCTCGAAGGGCCGAATGGCCTACTCCTGCACCTATTTTCTATGTTCTCCAGTTACCTCCCACATCCCGAAGACGTGCTTGTTTGTGAGTTAATTGTAAATTGCCCCTAGTGTGTAGGGAGTGGATAAGAGTGTGGAACAACATAGAACTAGTGTGAACGGGTGATCGATGGACTCGCTGGATGGCCATATTCCAACTTAGTTTAATTTAGTTTAGAGACAAGTTTAAACTTACAAGTTTTATGTTCAATTAGTTAAAATGGTAAGAGAAATAAAAAATTAGCAAGTTACTGAGTTTGTTAATAGTCTTTACAGAAGAAGGGTGGTGCAGCGGTAGATTTGCCGCCTTACAGCAAAGGCAGGTACAGGATACTGAGTTGGATGATCAGCCATGATCATATTGAATGGCGGTGCAGGCTCGAAAGGGCCAAATGGCCTACTCCTGCACCTATTGTCTATTGTCTATTGTCATCCCCAATCAGTACCCCGTTCCTGCCTTCTCCCCATATCCCCTGACTCCGCTATTTTTAAGAGCCCTATCTAGCTCTATCTTGAAAGCATCCAGAGAACCTGCCTCCACCGCCCTCTGAGGCAGAGAATTCCACAGACTCACAACTCTCTGTGAGAAAAAGTGTTTCCTCGTCTCCGTTCTAAATGGCTTACTCCTTATCCTTATTCGTTTTCTCCGGTTTCCTCCCACACTCCAAAGACGTACAAGTTTGTAGGTTAATTGGTTTTGGTGATTTGTAAAATTGTTCCTAATGTGTAGGATAATTCATGTGATAGGAGGGGAATTAGGCCATTCAGCCCATCAAGTCTATTCCATCCACCATTCAATCATGGCTGATCTATCTCTCCCTCCTAACCCCATTCTCCGGCACTTCTCTCCATAACCCCTGAAGCCGGTACTGATCAAGAATCTATCTATCTCTTGCATTTAAAATATCCCCTGACTTGGCCTCCACAGCCGTCTGTTGCAATGAATTCCAGACTGTTCTTAACGTACGTGGTGATCGCTGTCCGGCGCTACGCGGTGGAACGAAAGGCTTGTTTCTACGCTGTATCTCTAAAGTCTAAATGAACCAATATGATACTTGATCTACACAGAGTTAAATTATGATTAATGCACGCAACGGCTGTACTCCACTGAAATGTACAGGTTATGAAGTGATTTGATTTAAGTTTTTGAGATGTTAAGGAGATTTGATCAAGTGGATAGAGAGAGATTATTTCCACTGGGTGAGGAGTTTGGGATCAGGGAGCATAATCTAAATATTGGAGCCAGGCAGGTTCCAGGATGATGCCAGGGAATATTTCTACAAACACAGACCATAGAAGAGCAGCACAGGAACAGGCCCTTCGGCTCACACACCTCTCCCCCCTCCCATCCTTCTCACCCCCGGACACTCCATCTTACAGAGTCATAGAGTGATACAGTATGGAAACAGCCCCTTCTGTTTCGGCCCAACATGCCCACACTGCCCAGCAACACTAGTCCCATCTGCCTGCACTTGGTCCATATCCCTCCAAACCTGTCCTATCCATGTACCTGTCCAACTGTTTCTTAAACGATGGGATAATCCCAGCTTCAACTATGTTCTGTTGTGCTGAAGCAAAGCAAGAATTTCATTGTCCTATCTGGGACACATGACAATAAACTCACTTGAACTTGAACTTGAACTCCTCCGGCAGCTCGTTCCATACACACACCACCCTTTGTGTGAAAAGGTTACCCCTCAGATTCCTATTAAATCTTTTCCCCTTCACCTTGAACGTATGTCCTCTGGTCCTCGATTCCTACGTCCTTGATTCCCCTACTCTGGGCAAGAGATTCTGTGCATCTACCCGATCTATTCCTCTCATGATTTTATACACTCTTGGGCCGGTGTGGACAAGTAGGGTCGAAGGGCCTGTTTCCACGTTGTATAGTAAAACTCGATGACACTATGACTCTGACTCTTCTCCCCTCTCCAATCGGGCACGTGGTACAGAAGTGTGAAAACGCACACCTCCAGATTCAGGTAACGTTTCTTCCTGGCTGTGGTCTGGCAAGTGAACCATCCTATCAACAACTAGAGAGCGGTCCTGAGCTACTATCCACCTCGCTGGAAAAGAGACTACCTCTAAACAGACTTTACTGGCCTTTGATCTTACATTAAACGCTACTCCTTTTATCCTGCATCTGTCACTCTAGACGGCTTGATTGTAATCGTGAACAGTCTTTCCGCTGACTGGATAGCACGCAACAACTGTACCTCAGTACATGTGACAATAAACTAAACTAAACTAAACTTCCATCAAAGACAGACACAAAAAGCTGGAGTTAAGGCCCTGTCCCACTTTCACGACCTAATTCACCACCTCTACCGAGTTTGCCCTTGACTCATACTCGCAGCATGGTCGTCACGGGGTTCACACAGAGAGTGGTGAATCTGTGGAATTCTCTGCCACAGAAGGTAGTTGAGGCCAGTTCATTGGCTATATTTAAGAGGGAGTTAGATGTGGCCCTTGTGGCTAAAGGGATCAGGGGGTATGGAGAGAAGGCAGGTACAGGATACTGAGTTGGATGATCAGCCATGATCATATTGAATGATGGAGCAGGCTCGAAGGGCCGAATGGCCTACTTCTGCACCTATTTTCTATGTTTCTATGTTTCTATGTAGGAGGTCGTAGGTAGGTCGTAGCAGGCCGTGATGCTAGTCGTAGGTACTCGCGGCATCAAGTAGGTCGGGGCGTTTTTTCTAGCCTGATGAAAAATGTCCACGAGTAAAAAAGGTTGTGAGTTAGATCGTGTGGGACAGGCCCTTAACTCAGCAGGTCAGGCAGCATCTCTGGAGAAAACAAATTGATGTCATTTGGGGTCAAGATCCTTCTTCAGACAAATATCCATCACTCACTTATAAAGTCACAGAGCTGTACGAATGGAAACAGGCCCTTGTCCATGCCGACCATGTTGGATGCAAAGATGGGATGACAGAGAACTAGCATGAACGGGTGATTAATGCTTAATGAGGGGCTCGGTGGGCTGAAGGACCTGTTTCTTTGTTGTATGTCCAAACTTTAGTTTTGTTAATACCGCACTGAAACAGGCCCTTCAGCCCACTGAGTCCACGCCGACCAGCGATCCCCGCACATTAACACTATTCTACACACACTAGGGACAAATTACAATTATACCAAGCTAATTAACCTACGTCTTTGGAGTGTGGGAGGAAACCGGAGACAATGGACAATAGACAATAGGTGCAGGAGTAGGCCATACCGCCCTTCGAGCCAGCACCGCCATTCAATGTAATCATGGCTGATCATCCCCAATCAGTACCCCGTTCCTGCCTTCTCCCCATATCCCCTGACTCCGCTATCTTCAAGAGTTCTATCTAACTCTCTCTTGAAAGCATCCAGAGAATTGGCCTCCACTGCCTTCTGAGGCAGAGAATTCCACAGATTCACAACACCCTGTGTGGAAAAGGTTTTCCTCGTCTCCTTTCTAAATGGCTTACCCCTTATTCTTAAACTGCGGCCTCTGGTTCTGGACTCCCCAACATCGGGAACAAGTTTCTTGCCTCCAGCACGTCCAAACCCTAAATAATCTTATCTTTCAATAAGATATCCTCTCATCCTAAGTTCCAGAGTGTACAAGCCCAGCCGCTCCATTCTATCATCATATGACATTCCCGCCATCCCGGGAATTAACCTGGCGAACCTACGCTGCACTCCCTCAATAGCAAGAATGTGCTTCCTCAAATTTGGAGACCAAAACTGCACACAATACTCCTGGTGCGGTCTCACTAGGACCCTGTACAACTGCAGAAGGACCTCTTTGCTCCTAGACTGGAGAAAGCCCACGCAGGTCACGGGAAGAACGTACAAACTCCGTCCAGACAAGCACCCGTGGTCAGGATGGAAAACCGGGCCTCTGGCGCTGTGAGGCAGCAACTCTACCGCTGCGCCACCGTGCCGCCACGCGGGACTTGACTAAACTGAACGACATTGCACGGGCGAATGTAACTGTATAAACTGGTGGTTTGCGCGGCTGGGTTATGGAGTGTAAAGTCGGTGGTGACCTGGCCATGACCCCGAGCCAGCCCAAGCCAGCTTAACCAAAATTACAACGAGAGCCATTAGTCGGGCTGAGGAAATGTAGAAATGCTTCTCGTTAGCATTTCCGAACGAATAGACCGCTATTTTCAGGAGCTGCATAAATCATTGTTCCTTTCCTTTACAAATAAAAACATAGGTTACTGCGGTAATGTAACAAATTTAGGATTGGACAGTCGGAGCAGCTTGGAGACCCAACTCATAACAGTGGCCTTGGCAACGGTTCAGCTTCTTTATAAGTAACTCATGTAATGTTTTCCTTTTGGGGGAAAAAATAGTTGCAATGATATTCATTATGGCGTTCCTCAAAGAGTATAACACAGTGCAAACCTTTGTGGCATTTTAATGGCAAGTTCATGCTTTTACTCAGTTTGGCCCGATCAGAGAACACGCAAAGCTTCCCTCAACGAAAAAACCCCGGCTTTTTGGCACATTATCCTTCATCAGTCAGAGCATTGGGAGGTCATGTTGCAGTTTAGAGATACAGCGCGGAAACAGGCCCTTCGGCCCACCGGGTCCGAGACGACCGAGAATGGAGCGGCTGGGCTTGTACACTCTGGAGTTTAGAAGGATGAGAGGGAATCTCATTGAAACATATAAGATTGTTAATGGTTTGGACACGCCAGAGGCAGGAAACATGTTGGGGGAGTCCAGAACCAGGGGCCACAGTTTAAGAATAAGGGGTAAGCCATTTAGAACGGAGACGAGGAAACACTTTTTCTCACAGAGAGTGGTGAGTCTGTGGAATTCTCTGCCTCAGAGGGCGGTGGTGGCAGGTTCTCTGGATGGTTTCAAGAGAGAGCTAGATAGGGCTCTTAAAAATAGCGGAGTCAGGGGATATGGGGAGAAGGCAGGAACGTGGTACTCATTGGGGATGATTAGCCATGATCACATTGAATGGCGGTGCTGGCTCGAAGGGCCGAATGGCCTCCTCCTGCACCTATTGCCTATTGTCTAATTACCTCCTCTGGCAGCTTGTTCCATACACCCACCACCCTTTGTGTGAAAAAGTTACCTTTCAGATTCCTATTAAATCTTTTCCCTGTCATCTTAAACCTATGTCCTCTGGTCTGCGATTCACCTATTCTGGGCAAGAGACTGTGAAAAAGTGTTTCCTCATCTCCGTTCTAAATGGCTGACCCCTTATTCTTAAATTCTGGCCCCTGGTTCTGGGCTCCCCCAACATCGGGAACATGTTTCCTGCCTCTAGCGTGTCCAGTTGAGGCTGGAACTATCGCAATGTTTAAACAACAGTTAGACAGGTACATGGATAAGACAGGTTTAGAGGGATATGGGCCAAACGCAGGCAGGTGGGACTCGTGTTGATGGGATATCTGGAGAGAAGGAATGGGTGATTTTTCTGGTCGAGACTCATTCTTCAGACTCATAAAAACATCGATATTAGTTTAGAATAGGAACATGGTGGCCAATTTCAACTTGGAAAGTTCCCTTCAACAACAACACTGCCTAAATAAATAATTTCAAAGATGTCCATGAAGGGATGAGAGGAAACAAAGGAAAGGGAATTGACTTTGTTGACCAAAGCCCCAACATCTTGAGTCAATATTTAGTTTACTTTAGTTTGGTTTAATTTGGTTTAACGATACGGCGTGGAAACAGGCCCTTCGGCCCACAGTGCCCGCGCCGACCAGCGATCCCCACACATTAACACTAGCCTGCTCATACTAGGGACAATTTTACATTTATACCAAGCCAATTAATCTCCAAACCTGTACGTCTTTGGTGTGTGGGAGGAAACCGAAGATCTCGGTGAAAACCCAGTCAGGTTCGTCACCTGTCTCATTAATCTGATTGAGTTATTTGAAGAGTTTAAGAAGGAACTGCAGTTGCTGGAAAAATTGATGGTAGACAAAAAAGCTGGAGAAACTCAGCAGGTGAGGCAGCATCTATGGAGCGAAGGAATAGGCGACGTTTCGGGTCGAGAGCCTGTCCTGGCAGATCCATTGTTTCTGCTTGTTCTTGTCCCACCAAACCTATTTCAACATACCTCGACTCCATCTTATCCTCCCTGGTCAAATCCCTCCCTACCTATGTCCAAGACACCTCACCGCTCTTTGTCTCTTTCATGACTTCCGTTTTCCAGGTCCCCACCCCCTCATCTTCACTAATCAGTCTGAAGAAGGGTCTCGTCCTGAAACATCGCCTATTCCTTCGCTCCATAGATGCTGCTTCACCCGCTGAGTTTTTGAAGCCATGACCAAAAAGGTTGATGAGGGCAGAGCTGTAGATGTTGTGTACATGGACTTCAGTAAGGCATTCGACAAGGTTCCACATGGTAGGCTGCTCTGGAAGGTTAGATCGCATGGGATCCAAGGAGAGATAGCTGAATGGATAGAAAATTGGCTCCATGGAAGGAAGCAGAGGGTGATGGTGGAAGGTTGCTTCTCAAACGGGAAGCCTGTGACTAGTGGTGTGCCCCAGGGTTCGGTGCTGGGCCCGTTACTGTTTGTCATCTACATCAATGATTTGGATGAGAACGTACAGGGCAAGATTAGCAAGTTTGCTGATGATACAAAAGTTAGTAGTTTCGCAGATAGTGAAGATGGTTGTGAACGATTGCAGCAGGATCTGGATCGATTGGCCAGGTGGGCGGAGGAATGGTTGATGGAATTTAATACAGAGAAGTGTGAGGTGTTGCATTTTGGGATGTCGAACTAGGGCAGGACCTACAGAATGAATGGTAGGTCTCTGGGTGGTGTTGTAGAGCAGAGGGATCTAGCAGTACAAGAGCATGGTTCCTTGATGGTCGAGTCGCAGGTAGATAAGGTGGTCAAAAAGGCTTTTGGCACTTTGGCCTTCATCAGTCAGAGTATTGAGTATAGAAGTTGGGAGGTCATGTTGCAGTTGTATAAGACATTGGTGAGACCACATTTACAGTATTGTGTTCAGTTCTGGGCACCGTGTTATAGGAAAGATGTTGTCAAGCTGGAAAGGGTACAGAGAAGATTTACGAAGATGTTGCCAGGACTAGAGGGTGTGAGCTATAGGGAGAGGTTGAGTAGGCTGGGTCTCTATTGCATGGAGCGCAGGAGGATGAGGGGTGATCTTATAGAGGTGAACAAAATCATGAGAGGAATTGGAGGTTAGTCTCTTGCCCAGAGTGGTGAATCGAGGACCAGAGGACATAGGTTTAAGATGATTGGGAAAAGATTTATTGGAATCTGAGGGGTAACTTTTTCACACAAAGGGTGGTGGGTGTGTGGAACGAGCGGCCAGATGAGGTAGTCAAGGAAGGGACTATGCCAACATTTAAGAAACAGTTAGGCAGGTACATGGATAGGACAGGTTTGGAGGGATATGGACAAAATGATGGCAGGTGGGACTAGTGTATCAGGCAAACAGAAACCAGACAATTTTTAATACACCAGAGACACACAGCTGTGAAGTTTAGTGGGCATTTAACATTACCGGTCCGTTTTCCTTGGTTCTGAAAACTCGTGCTTATGTTTTTTTTCCCCCAATGAGTCAATTAAAATGGCCGGTCAGCAAAGGAGATTACCTACGGCTACCTCGACTACCGACAACGGCATGGCGACCCCACTACCACTGCACTCCCAGTTAAAAAATATCAATTTTCTCCATGCTGACCAATTTTTACTCGCAGAAAAATTTTCAACACGTTGAAAAATTTTCCGCGGCCAAACTGAAGCTGCGAGCAGTAACCACTATGCGGGAACTCCTCTCGACCATGAGGGATACTGACAGAGATCCCCTACGACCACGTGTCGACCATGCTGCGGGCTTGCGGCGAGCGCAGACTCTCCTAAACTCGCCAATAAGGTTGCCATAGTGGCGACACAAGTAAGTGGAGTGGTAAAGAAGGCATGTAGTAAGTTTCCCTGCTTTCATAGGTTGGGCAAGTGAGAATAAGAATCAGGAGTTTCAGGCAATTGACAATAAGAATCTCTAACTTCTACAGGTGCACAGTAGAGAGCATGCTGACCGGTTGCATCGTGGCTTGGTTCGGCAACTTGAGCGTCCAGGAGCGGAAAAGGCTACAAAAAGTAGTAAACGCTGCCCAGTCCATTCATCGGCTCTGACCTTCCTTCCATCGACGGGATCTATCGCAGTCGCTGCCTCAAAAAGGCTGGCAGTATCATCAAGGACCCACACCATCCTGGCCACACACTCATCTCTCCGCTGCCTTCAGGTAGAAGGTACAGGAGCCTGAAATCTGCAACATCCGGGTTCAGGAATAGCTACTTCCCCACAGCCATCAGGCTATTAAACTCAACTCAAACAAACTCTGAACTATAACAGCCTCTTGCACTTTATCTGGTTATTTATGTGTATATATATATATTTATTCATTGGTATATGGACACACTGATCTGTTCTGTATTTATGCCTACTATATTCTGTGTGCTGAAGCAAAGCAAGAATTTCATTGTCCTATCTGGGACACATGACAATAAACTCTCTTGAATCTTGAATCTTGAGGTCATGATGCATCTTTATAGGACTTTGGTCGGGCCGCATTTGGAGTATTGCATACCGTTCTGGTCGCCCCCATTACAAGGATGTGGAGGCTTGGGAGAGGGTGCAGAGGAGGTTTACCAGAATGATGCCTGGATTAGAGGGCCTTAGCTACAGGGAGAGGTTGGACAGACTCGGATTATTTACTCTGGAGCGCTGGAGGTTGTCAGGAGACTTGACGGAAGTGTATAAAATGATGATCGGCATAAATGGGTTGGACATTCAGAATATTTTCCCCCAGGGTGGGAAAGTCAAATACTAGAGGGCCTAGCTTTAAGGTGAGAGGGGCAATGTTTAAAGACGACATGGGGGGGGCAGAACTTTTACACTGAAGCTGGTGAGTGGCAGGAACACACTGCCAGGGATGGTGCTTAAAGCAGATACGATAGTGACATTTAAGAGGCATTTGGATAGGCACATGGTTCTGCAGGCCAACGGAGAGATATGGATTATGTGCAAGCATATAAGATTCGGTGTAGGCACCATGCTTGGCACAGACATTGAGGGCTGAAGGGCCTCTTCTTGTGCTGTACTGCTCTACGCTCTATGTTCGAACCGCAGCCAGTTCATTTACAAAATATAGGCGTGGCGCAGTGGCGCAGCGGTAGAGTTGCTGCCTCACAGCGCCAGAGACCCGGGTTCGATCCTGACTACGGGTATTGTCTGTATGGAGTTTGTTCATTTTCCCCGTGACCCGCGTGGGTTTCCTCCGGGTACTCCGGTTTCCTCCCACACTCCAAAAGACGTATAGAGTTGTAGGTTGAATAGCTTTGGTAAAATGTGTCCCTAGTGTGTGTAGGATGGTGCTGGTGGTGTACGGTCGATGCGGATTCGGAAGGCCGAGAAGCCTGTTTACGCGCTAAAGTCTCCCCGAAGTCTAAAGTCCCAACGCAATTTGACAGAAGTTCTTCATTATTATTTTTCAAAAACCGAGGTCTTCCGCCACCCAGAATAGAACAGTGGATTTTATTGACTGAAGAACTAAAGAAGGAAAGATCGAGCATGGCTGGGTTGCCCTCACTAACCCTTCCCCCCCGAGAGTACAATCCCAAGGCTCCCCGGGGGCGTTCCGTTGACAAATTTTCCCGTGAGATGTTGGCAGGCGGAGCGGGTGATCGTCGGAGCAGCCTGAACATTCTGCGCTGGGCCCACTCTGCTCACGAACGCTCGCATCCACATCCCAGTCACGGGCTTCTCCGAGCGGCTCACATGCCTTTCCAAGCTGTGGCGAGCCACTGATGTGGTTTTGGGGGAACATAGCGCAGATTTTTAACATGCTTTACCAAACAGGATCTCACAAAACAAATTCCTTTTCCTCACCACATCACCAAGTCCTCTCTGTTCACACCATATACAACCCGCGCCCCCCCCCACCACCCCCCCCCCCCCCCCCCCCACCACCGCCACCAGTCCCACGAGCAGGCCCAACATGAAACTAGGCCGGTTCACTGTTCACTCAATCATTTACTAGCACCCTGACCGAATAATGTAGCATTTAGAACAGCAGACGAGGCCCTTCAGCCCATAATGTCTGCCCCGAACATAGTCATTAGGTCATAAGGAATAGGAGTAGAATTAGGCCATTCGGCCCATCAAGTCTACTCCGCCATTCAATCATGGCTGATCTATCTCTCCCTCCTAACCCCATTCTCCTGCCTTCTGCCCGTAACCCCATGACACCCGTACTAATCCACAATCTATCTATCCCTGCCTTAAAAATATCCACGGCCTCCACAGCCCTCTGTGACAAAGAACTCCACAGATTCACCACCCTCTGACTAAATTGAGTCATACAATGTGGAAACAGGCCTCTACGGCTCATTTTTAAGGCAGGGATAGATAGATTCTTGATTAGCACGGGTGTCAGGGGTTATGGGGAGAGGGCAGGGGGATGGGGTTGAGAGTGAAAGATAGATCAGCCATGATTGAATGGCAGAGTAGACTTGATAGGCCGAATGGCTTAATTCTGCTCCTATCACTTATGAGATGAACTTACCCACGTTGACCAACATGCCTCATCCACACTAGTCCCAGCACTACATTCAATAGACAATAGACAATAGGTGCAGGAGTAGGCCATTCGGCCCTTCGAGCCAGCACCGCCATTCACAGTGATCATGGCTGATCATCCCCAATCAGTACCCCGTTCCTGCCTTCTCCCCATATCCCCTGACTCCGCTATTTTTAAGAGCCCTATCTAGCTCTCTCTTGAAAGCATCCAGAGAACCTGCCTCCACCGCCCTCTGAGGCAGGGAATTCCACAGACTCTGTGAGTCTGTGGAATTTCCTGTTTCCTCGTCTCCGTTCTAAATGACTTACTCCTTATTCTTAAACTGTGGCCCCTGGTTCTGGACTCCCCCAACATCGGGAACATGTTTCCTGCCATTAAGGCAGCAATACAACGCCTCTCCATCTCGATCGGCCGTGCTCCAAGCGCTGTAAGGCACCTTACTCACTAGTAAGTTCCACTTACTCACAAATCTGGCTGAACAAAAATGCTTCCAAGTTTTCCTGAAGCATTTTCTCCCTGGCTATCATAGACCAATTTGTGGCCTTGTTATCTAAACCACACGCAAATGTCATCACCATCGAGAAAGCACTTGGGGGAGAGTTGAAGAAGCAGATTTTATAGTCAAAGAGTGATACAGCGTGGAAACAAGCCCATCGACCCAACTTGCCCACACCGACCAACATGTCTCATGTACACTGGTCCCACCAGCCTGCGTTTGGCCCGTATCCCTCTAAACCTGTTCTATCCATGTACCTGTCTAAATGTTTCTTAAACGCTGGGATAGTACCTGACTCAACTACCTCCTCTCGTTCCATGCACCCACCGCCCCTTGTCTAAAAAAGTTACCCCCTAGGGTTCCTATTTAATCATGGCTGATGTATCTTTCCCTCTCAACCCTATTCTCCTGCTTTCTCCCCACAACCCCTGACACACAATCTGTCAATATCCATTGACTTGCCATCTGTGGCAATGAATTCCACAGATTCACCACCTTCTGACTAAAGAAATTCCTTCTCGTCTCCTTTCTAAAGGAACGTGCTTTTATTCTGAGAATAGACAATAGACAATAGGTGCAGAAGTAGGCAGCACCGAGCCAGCACCGCCATTCAATGTGATTATGGCTGATCATCCCCAATCAGTACCCCGTTCCTGCCTTCTCCCCATATCCCCTGACTCTGCTATCCTTAAGAGCCCTATCTAGCTCTCTCTTGAAAGTATCCAGAGAACCGGCCTCCACCGCCCTCTGAGGCAGAGAATTCCACAGACTCACCACTCTCTGTGAGAAAAAGTGTTTCCTCGGCTCCGTTCCAGATGGCTTACTCCTTATCCTTAAACTGTGGCCCCTGGTTCTGGACTCCCCCAACACCGGGAACATGTTTCCTGCCTCCAGCGTGTCCAAACCCTTAACAATCTTATATGTTTCAATGAGATACCCTCTCATCATTCTAAACTCCAGAGTGCACAAGCCCAGCCGCTCCATTCTCTCAGCATATGACAGTCCTGCCATCCTGGGAATTAACCTTCTGAACCTACGCTGCACTCCCTCAATAGCAAGAATGTCCTTCCTCAAATTAGGGGACCAAAACTGCACACAATACTCCAGGCGTGGTCTCGCTAGGGCCCTGTACAACTGCAGAAGGACCTCTTTGCTCCTATACTCGACTCCTCTTGTTATGAAGGCCAACATGCTATTCGCTTTCTTCACTGCCTGCTGTACCTGCATGCTTACTTTCATTGACTGATGATCAAGGACCCCCAGATCCCGTTGTACTTCCCCTTTTCCCAACTTTGCGCCATTTAGATAGTAATCTTACAGGCAATGTCCTCTGGTCCAAGACTCTCCCACGAGTGGAAACATCCTCTCCACATCCACTCTATCCAGGCCTACCCACATGACAATAAACTCAAACTCAAACGTAAACTCTATCAGGCCTCCCCTCAGCCTCCTGCCCTCCCAGAAGTGAAGTCCTAGCCTGAAATATCCAGTGCAGGAATAAAAAAAGACAGGTTCATTCGGAATACTTCACACTCTCACGATGTCCCAGAGAGCTTCACAGCCAGTGGATAACCTTTGAAGTGTTGGCTGAACACACCAACAAAGTTCCACAGAGAGACAAGTCCAACAGCCAAGCCTTAGAACAAGTCGTGAATTATTCCCTTTTAAGAGAGCTGCTTGAAGGATAAATGCAATGCAGGACTTTGAAAAGTTTCTGTTCAATGTAAAAATATTCCCTTGAATAGAGAGACCTTTTCTTCTAACGTTCATCTTTGGGACGTGCTTGTCGTGAGCGACGTTTTTTTTACATTGGACATAATGACATGATATAGGGAGAAACCTAATTCTCCACGATGTTTGAAACATCGAAAGAAGTCAGTGAATTGCAAGTTGAAGGACCAGCACCTTATATTCGATTGCATCTCATCTATTGCATCCGCTGCTCTACATCGGTGAGACCAAGCGCAGGCTCGGCGATCGCTTCGCCCAACACCTCCGCTCGGTTCGCATTAACCAACCTGATCTCCCGGTGGCTCAGCACTTCAACTCCCCCTCCCATTCCGAATCCGACCTTTCTGTCCTGGGCCTCCTCCATGGCCAGAGTGAGGCCCACCGCAAATTGGAGGAGCAGCACCTCATATTTCGCTTGGGTAGTTCGCACCCCAGCGGTATGAACATTGACTTCTCCAATTTCAGGTAGTCCCTGCTTTCTCCCTCCTTCCCCTCCCCTTCCCAGCTCTCCCACAGCCCACTGTCTCCGCCTTTCTTTTTCCCGCTCCCCCTCCCCCCCACCCCCACATCAGTCTGAAGAAGGGTCTCGACCCAGCATTTTTGTTTATCCAAAGAAGTCTGAAGAAGGGTCCCCATTCTTTCTCTCCAGAGATGCTGCCTGTCCCGCTGAGTTACTCCAGCCTTTTGTGTCAACCTATACACACATGTATGTCTTTGGAATGTGGGAGGAAACCGGAGCATCTGGAGAAAACCCACGTGGTCAGAGGGGAGAACGTACAAAGTCCGTACAGACAGCACCCGTAGTCAGGATCGAACCCGGGTCTTGGGTGCTGCAAGACAGCAACCCTATCGCTGCGCCATCTTGCCAGTCTGAAGGGCCCCGACCCAAAACGTCACCTGTCCATTCCCTCCACTGATGCCGCCTGACCTTCCGAGTTCATCCAGCATGCCGTTTTTTCCTCAGGATTCCACATCTGTGGTCTCTTAGAAAAATAGGTGCAGGAGTAGGCCATTCGGCCCTTTGAACCAGCAGCGCCATTCAAAATGATCATGGCTGATCATCTAAAATCAGTACCCCGTTCCTGCCTTCTTCCCATATCCCTTGATTCCTTTTGCCCTAAGAACTAAATCTAACTCTCTCTTGAAAACATCCGGTGAATTGGCCTCCACTGCCTTCAGTGGCAGAGAATTCCACAGACTCACAACTCTCTGGGTGAAAAAATGTTTCCTCATCTCAGTCCTAAATGGCCCACCCCTTATTCTTAAAATGTGACCTCGGGTTCTGGACTACCCCAACATGGGGAACATTTTTCCTGCCTCCAGCCTGTCCAATCCTTTAAGAATCCTATATGTTTCTATAAGATCGTCTCTCATCGTTCTAAATCCCAGTGAATACAAGCCCAGTCGATCCATTCTTGCGTCTTTCTAAATCGCAAGCTTAGCGGTTAGGAAATTGAACAGCGGCCTCCATTAAAACGTAAAACCGTTACGCAAGGCAGTGTTAAATCTAGGGCAAAGGGTTAGAAATCTTATGACCTGAAGCTGATAATCGGGTTTTGATTACTACACGGTAATACCATTTCACAATGACATTGAATCACTGCTTTTAGTCCGCACAGATTAATGTTGTTGCTTCAACGTCTTAAATACGCGGGCCTTCAAAATGAAATAAAACCTTCGCCTGATCGCCATCCCGTCAGGAATGTTCCGCGCACGTGGACAGGCAGAAGGGATCGCGAGTTAACTCCTTATCCGAAGAGAAGCAGCGATCCTGGGATGCCAACCGGCAGGAATCACAGAGTTTGTGCTTCATCCCAAAGCCTTTCTACTCTTCTAAGCGACGTTGGTATTGGTGTTTTAAGAGTATTCAATCTTGAGGGGAATAAGTAAGGTTAACGTACACAGTCTTTTACCCAGAGTAGAGGAATCAAGAGCCAGAGGACATTGGCTTACGGTGGGGGGGGGGGGGGGGGGGGGGGGGGGGGATTTAATTGGAACCTGAGGAACCACGCTCCATGTTGCTTGAGGGAGTGGTAGGGTAGGCTAGGATCATATTCCTTCAAGTGTAAAAAAGATGAGGAATGATCTTATAGAGGTTATATAAACCATGAGGGGAAGGGTTCGGTACTTTTACCCACAGTAGAGGATTCAAGAATCAGAGGACACAGACGACAATGTTTAAAAATAAAGGGTCACCTATTCTAGAGTCAAGTCAAGTCAAGAGAGTTTATTGTCATGTGTCCCAGATAGGACAATGAAATTCTTGCTTTGCTTCAGCACAACAGAATATTGTAGGCATGAATACAGAATATATCTGTGAGTCCATATACCATTATTTAAATATATACACACATTAATAAATAAGCAGATAAAGTGCAAATAATCGATAATGGTCTATTAATGTTCAGAGATTTGTTTCAGTTGAGTTTAATAGCCTGTGGGGAAGTAGCTATTCCTGAACCTGG
This sequence comes from Amblyraja radiata, assembly GCF_010909765.2. Taxonomy (NCBI): domain Eukaryota; kingdom Metazoa; phylum Chordata; class Chondrichthyes; order Rajiformes; family Rajidae; genus Amblyraja; species Amblyraja radiata. The sequence continues at coordinate 182,303,732 of NC_045956.1, forward strand.
TTGTTGCAGTCTTCAGGCTCCTGTACCTTCTACCTGAAGGTAGCAGGGAGATGAGTGTGTGGCCAGGATGGTGTGGGTCCTTGATTATGCTGCCAGCCTTTTTGAGGCAGCGACTGCGATAGATCCCCTCGATGGAAGGGAGGTCAGAGCCGATGATGGACTGGGCAGTGTTTACTACTTTCTGCAGTCTTTTCCGCTCCTGGGCGCTCAAGTTGCCGTACCAAGCCACGATGCAACCGGTCAGCATGCTCTCTACTGTGCACCTGGAGACGAAAGTTTAATGTTGTCGGGGCAAGATTTAATAGGAACCCGAGGAGCACCTTTTTCACTCAGAGGATGGTACCTATATGGAACGAGGTAGTTGAGGCAGGTACTATATTGAAACATGTACACTTGTGGGATTCACTCTTGTGGAGGCCAAGTCATCGGACATGTTTAAGGTGTAGGAAAGAACTGCAGATGCTGGTTTAAATCGAAGGCAGGCCACAAAATGGTGGAGTAACTCAGTGGAACAGGCAGCATCGCTGGAGAGAAGGAATGGGTGACATTTCGGGTCGAGACCCTTCTTCAGATTGATATTTTTAAGGCGCAGGTTGACAGATTCTTGATTAGTTCGGGTGTCATGGGTTGTGGGGGAGAAGGCAGGAGAATGGGGTAGAGAGGGGGAGATAGATCAGCCATGGTTGAATGGCGGAGTAGATCTGATGCGCCGAATGGCCTGATTTTGCTCCTATCACTTATGAATTTATGAACCACTATAACAACATTGAAAAGAGACCTTGACAGGTGTATGTCAGAATAGTGTCGTTCAGGGCAAATGACATAAGCTTAGATGTGGCATCTTGGTCGGCATAGACAAGTTGGGCCGAAGGGCTTGTTTCCATGCTGTATGACCCTGAGGCAGAACATGTGGGCAATGTTAACCAGGCAAGCAAACAAGTGGACCCTACTGAACGCAGCAGCCACTGAAAGTTCAAAGGCATTACAAGTCGCCATGTTAAAGCATTAGGCTTCTCGATGAAAAACATTCAGTTTAGTTTAGTTTAGTTTAGAGATACAGCATGGAAACTGGGGCCCTGTGACCCATTGAGTAGCTACAGCACATTAGCACAGCGGTAGAGTTGCTGCCTCACAGCGCCAGAGACAGGGTGGGAGATTGCAACCTTCACGTGGTCCGCCCTGTTTCGACGAATGCAATCAACCCGGCGTGCACAAACAAATAAGATCAAATAGAACAAGCTGTCCTACAGCTTTAGGCTGTGCACGCCATACGCAAGAAGAAGAAGTGCCAGAGGCCCGGGTTCTATCCTGACTAGCGGAGCTGTCTGTACGGAGTTGGTACAGAGTTTGTACGTTCTCCCTGTAACCGCGTGTGATAGAAATAGAGAAACATAGAAAATAGGTGCAGGAGGAGGCCATTCGGCCCTTCGAGCCAGCACCACCATTCATTGTGATCATGGCTGATCGTCCCCTATCAATAACCCGTGCCTGCCTTCTCCCCATATCCCTTGATTCCACTAGCCCTTAGAGCTCTATCTAACTCTCTCTTGAAAACATCCAGTGAATTGGCCTCCACTGCCCTCCGTGGCAGGGAATTCCACAGATTCACAACTCTCTGGGTGAAAAAGTTTTTCCTCATCTCAGTCATAAATGGCCTACCCCTTATTCTTAAACTGCGTGTGACCCCTGGTTCTGGACTCCCCCAACATGGGGAACAATTTTCCCGCATCGAGCCTGTCCAATCCGTTAAGAATTTTATGTTTAAGAAGGAACTGCAGATGCTGGAAAATCGAAGGTACACAAAAATGCTGGACAAACTCAGCGGGTGCAGCAGCATCTATGGAGCGAAGGAGAATAGGCAACGTTTCGGCCCGCTGAGTTTCTCCAACATTTTTGTGTACCTTTAAGAAATTTAGATGTTTCTATAAGATCCCCTCTTATCCTTCTAAATTCCACTGAATACAAGCCCAGTCAATGCATTCTTTCATCATATGTCAGTCCCGCCATCCCGGGAATCTCTGGCGCTGTGACAAACCAGCGCACAGCTGCACCACTCTGCTGCCCATTTTATAATTAAAGGCCGAGGTGTAATAGATTTATGAGTGCAAACTCCGATACATGTCAAGACAATCTGCACTGATGTATCTCCCTGCTCTCGTATAATAGGAGGAATGTGGTGAGTAAAGAGCTATCCAAGGGCGGCACGGTGGCTCAGCGGTAGTCGCTGCTTCACATCGCCAGGGACCCGGGTTCCATCCTCGCTACGGGTGCTGTCTGTACGGAGTTTGGTGAGACCACACCTGGAGTATTGCGTACAGTTTTGGTCTCCTAATCTGAGGAAGGACATTCTTGCCATAGAGGGAGTACAGAGAAGGTTCACCAGACTGATTCCTGGGATGTCAGGACTTTCATATGAAGAAAGACTGGATAGACTCGGCTTGTACTCGCTAGAATTTAGAAGATTGAGGGGGGATCTTATAGAAACGTACAAAATTCTTAAGGGGTTGGACAGGCTAGATGCAGGAAGATTGTTCCCGATGTTGGGGAAGTCCAGAACAAGGGGTCACAGTTTAAGGATAAGGGGTAAATCTTTTAGGACCGAGATGAGAAAAACATTTTTCACACAGAGAGTGGTGAATCTCTGGAATTCTCTGCCACAGAAGGTAGTTGAGGCCAGTTCATTGGCTATATTTAAGAGGGAGTTAGATGTGGCCCTTGTGGCTAAATGGATCAGGGGGTATGGAGAGAAGGCAGGTACAGGATACTGAGTTGGATGATCAGCCATGATCATATTGAATGGCAGTGCAGGCTCGAAGGGCCGAATGGCCTACTCCTGCACCTATTTTCTATGTTTCTATATTTCTATGTTCTCTCCCATGACCCGCGTGGGCTTTCTCCGCTTTCCTCCCACTCCAAAAGACGGGGAGGTTTGCAGGTGAATTGGCTTCAGTAAGATTGTAAATGGTCCCAAGTGTGTGCAGGGTGATCGCTGGACGGCGAGGACTCGCTGGGCTGAAGGGCCTGTTTCCGTGCTGTATCCCTAAACTAAACTAAACTAAAATCTTAAACTACGGGAATCTAAATGCGAATGAGGCAGAGACTTTTGAGGGGGGAAATGACACACAGTGCTGGAGTAACTCAGCGGGTCAGGCAGCATCTGTGGAGAACATGGATAGGTGACGTTTCACAGAGTGCTGGAGTTACTCAGCAGGTCAGGCAGCATCTGTGGAGAACATGGATAGGTGACGTTTCACAGAGTGCTGGAGTAACTCAGCGGGTCAGGCAGCATCTGTGGAGAACATGGATAGGTGACGTTTCACAGAGTGCTGGAGTAACTCAGCGGGTCAGGCAGCATCTGTGGAGAACATGGGTAGGTGACGTTTCACAGAGTGCTGGAGTAACTCAGCGGGTCAGGCAGCATCTGTGGAGAACATGGATAGGTGACGTTTCACAGAGTGCTGCTGGAGTAACTCAGCGGGTCAGGCAGCATCTGTGGAGAACATGGATAGGTGACGTGTGTCGGACATTTTGAATCTGCTTCAATTGCCTCGGCCAAGATGAGTTTAATACTTTCTAATGAGTTACCAAATAGTGAAAGGCCTCAATAGACTGGATGTGGAGAGGATATATCCACTAGTGGGAGAGTCTAGGACCAGAGACCTTAGCCTCAGTATAAAAGGACGTTTCTTTAGAAAGGAGATGAGGAGGAATTTCTTTAGTCAGAGGGTGGTGAATCTGTGGAATTCTTTGCCACAGAAGGCTGTGGAAGCCACGTCAGTGGATCGTTTTATGTTGGAGATTAATAGATTCTTGATTAAAACGGGTGTCAGGGGTTATGGGGAGAAGGCAGGAGAATGGGGTTGAGAGGGAGAGATAGATCAGCCATGATTGAATGGCGAAGTAGACTCGATGGGCCGAATGGCCTAATTCTGCTCCTGAAACTTATTGATTCATCATCATCATCATCGCTGAAAAACATTAGCGACGCAGTGGCGCTGGTTTCCGACAGGAACGGTGACGGATGCACCACAGATCTCTGTCCTCCAGTTCCTGTGCACATCCGCCCGCTGGAAGTCTAGGATTTTGGTGTGTTTGTACGCTTTCTCATCGTTCATGCACGGCAGTGATGGCAACTTCTACTGAAGTGTGGATGGCCATTGGCTTGCTAGCAGCTCATCAATAGACAAGAGACAATAGACAATAGACAATAGGTGCAGGAGTAGGCCATTTGGCCCTTCGAGCCAGCACCGCCATTCAATGTGATCATGGCTGATCATCCCCAATCAGTACCCCGTTCCTGCCTTCTCCCCATATCCCCTGACTCCGCTATTTTTAAGAGCCCTATCTAGCTCTCTCTTGAAAGCATCCAGAGAACCGGCCTCCACCACCCTCTGAGGCAGAGAATTCCACAGATTCACAACTCTCTGTGAGAAAAAGTGTTTCCTCGTCTCTGTTCTAAATGGCTTACTCCTTATTAGAAACATAGAAATTAGGTGCAGGAGTAGGCCATTCCGCCCTTCGAGCCTGCACCCACATTCAATATGATCATGGCTGATCATCCAACTTATTCTTAAACTGTGGCCCCTGGTTCTGGACTCCCCCAACATCGGGAACATGTTTCCTGCCTCTTGCGTGTCCAAACCCTTAACAATCTTATATGTTTCAATGAGAAACCCTCTCATCCTTCTAAACTCCAGAGTGTACAAGCCCAGCCGTCCATTCTCCATCCAACCGCCCTTTATGAATTGGCGAGCGTTATTCTCTTTCCCAATCGTGGTTTCAAGGCAGGGGTTTAACCAGCAGCAGAGGCAGGCGACGGAGTGCTCTGCCCGCTGTGGTCACCGAGGGGTTAAAGTGGAACCCAGCTTCTCAAGAAAGAATAAAGTGAATTAATTTGCGCTAACAACCACAGACCTAAACATAAAAACCTTAATACAGGATTAAAAATCCTTGAATAATCACCCGTAATCTCGACTGTCAGGGTTCATATTTAAATAATTATTCTTTAATTGAGGTCAGGCCTCCGCAAATCCCCCCAGGGACCCCGGGGCACAATGTGAACTTTGAAGGAGAAGGAAGGGGGGGGGGGGGAGGGGCGGGTGGGGGGTAGGAAAAAAGCGCAGATTTACAGAACAAATGCTTGGCACCACTTTTCAAAATGTAATTCACACAGAGAGCACGGACCTTGGGAGATGTGCTCACTATAATGAAGGCTATACACTCAGCCAGTTACCTGAGGGCTGGAGCCTGGTTCAGACTGAAAGGGAGACCTTCAGTCAGTGGTTCTGCCTTCCGCCCAAAGGGGCCAGAGGTTGGGGTGAGCGGTGCTGAACCTCATGGGAGACCCACTGACTTTGCTGGCTTCACCTCGCACTAAACCTTATTCCCTTATCATGTATCTGTACACTGTAAATGGCTTTGATTGTAATCGTGGATTGTCTTTCCGCTGACTGGATCGCACGCAACAAAAGCTTTTCACTGCACCTCGGTACACGCGACAATAAACTAAAGATAGGCACAAGATGCTGGGAGATCAGGTTGGTTAATGCGAACTGAGCGGAGGTGTTGGGCGAAGCGATCGCCAAGCCTACGCTTGGTCTCACCGATGTAGAGAAACTGACATCTAGAGCAGCGGATGCGATAGATGAGGTTGGAGGAGGTGCAGGTGAACCTCTGCCGCACCTGGAAAGACGACCTGAATCTGTCCAGATTCAGGGACAGTTTCCTCCCAGCTGTTAACCAGCAACTGAGCCATCCTACCAATCCTAGAAAGTGGTCTTGAGCTACTATCTACCTCATTGGAGACCCTTGGACTTCTCTACATCGGTGAGACCAAGCTCAGGCTTCGCCCAACACCTCCGCTCCGTTCGCAATAACCAACCTGATCTCCCGGTGACTCAGCACTTCAACTCCCCCTCCCATTCCGAATCTGACCTTTCTGTCCTGGGCCTCCTCCATGGCCAGAGTGAGGCCCAGCGCAAATTGGAGGAACAGCACCTCATATTTCGCTTGGGTAGTTTACACCCCAGTGGTATGAACATTGACCTCTCCAATTTCAGGTATGAACATTGACTTCTCCAAGTCCTTGCTTTCTCCCTCCTTCCCCTCCCCTTCCCAGCTCTCCCACAGCCCACTGTCTCCACCTCTTCCTTTCTTTTTCCCGCCCCTCCGGACATCGGTCTGAAGAAGGGTCTCGACCCGAAACGTCGTTTATTCCTTCTCTCCGTAGATGCTGCCTCACCCGCTGAGTTTCTCCAGCATTTTTGTCCACCTTCGATTTTACCAGCATCTGCAGTTCTTTCTTAAACACTTGGTCTATCGTTAATCAGACTTTACTGGAACCTTATCTTGCATGAAGCGCTATACCTTTGATCCTGTATCTGCACACTGTGGACGGCTCGATTGTAATCATGTATTGTCTTTCCGCTGACTGGTTGGCACGCAAAAGCTTTTCACTGTACCTCGGTACACGTGATGATAAACTAAGCTAAACAAAATAGGGCAGCCATGGGCAAATCCTATTTTCCTCTCACTTCAAGACAAGAAAAACCTTCAATTGCAGCAATGCCCAATGTGCTGGACAATCTCAGCGGGTCAGGCAGCATCTGGTGAGGTACATAAACAGGCAATGTTTCGGGTCAGACTGAAGCAGGGTCATGACCCACAAGGTCGCCTGTCCAATTTCTCCACAGATGCTGCTTGACCCGCTGAGTTCCTCCAGCACTTTGTGTCGTACACAAGATTCCAGCACCTGCAGTTCCCTGTGTCACGTTTACCGGGTCAGGCAGCATCTGTGGAGGGAAATGGACAGACGCCACTTCAGGTGAAGCTTTTGGTTGCATGTTATCCCAGTCAGCTGAAACATTATACATCAAAGATAGGCACAAAATGCTGGAGGAACTCAGCGGGACAGGCAGCGTCTCTGGATAGAAGGAATGGGTGACGTTTCGGGTCGAGACCGTTCTTCAAACTGAGAGTCAGTGGAGAGGGTAACCAGAAGGATTAAAAGGTACAGAACAACTCAGAGCTGGCACCGCTGATGAGGGAGAGGTGGAGCCCACACAGGTCCATTGTTTGCTGTGGAAGTGGTGATAATGAAGGGAGGGGGGAAACACAGAGATATGGAAGTGTAAGGTGTGAAAACGAGAAAATCAAGGTAGAAGTAAACCATGTCTGGAGAAGGATCACGATCCGAAACGTCACCTATTCCTTTATTCCAGAGATGCAGTCTGTCCCCTCTGGGTAGTGTGCGAAAGGTGTCACACTACCAAGGGATGTAGCCAAAAGCCAAAAGGATGTAGCCAATACCAACTTCTACAGATGCGCCGCAGGAAGCATTTTATCGGGATGCCTCACAGCACGGTTTGGGAACAGCTCCATCCAAGACCGCAAGAAATTGCAGTGAATTGTGGACGCAGCCCAGACCATCACACAAACCAACCTCCCTTCCATTGACTCCATCTACACCTCACGCTGCCTCGGCAAGGCCAGCAGCATCATCAAGGACCAGTCTCACCCCGGTCACTCCCTCTTCTCCCCATATCCCATCGGGCAAGAGGTACAGAAGAGTGAAAACACACACCTCCAGATTCAGGGACAGTTTCTTCCTAACTACAACCGAACAATCCTATCTCCAAGTAAAGAGAGGTCCTGACCTCCCATATACCTCATTGGAGACCTTCACACCAAAGATCCTACAGCGAGCAAGATAGATCACTCGACGAAAAAGACGTAGTACGGTCATGGGCAGATTCATGGGTAATTTTCGGCCCCATTTCCGTAACCGGCTTCCGTCTCCCCAACAAAGATCCCGTAGCGGAGCAAAGATACTAGTGCGGAGACGGAAGCCGGTTACGGAAACATCCTCGTAAAAATCAAAGTTCTTTGGTAAAAATCTTCTCCTCATTTTCAGAATTATAATTTATTAACACAAACTGTCCCCCCGCAGCGTTGATTACACTGCGAGTCGGGTCGGGTCGGGTCGGGTCCGTTTACGGAAATGGATGATACGTTCCGCTCCGTTGCGTACTACGCTTCAGCCCATTTCATTTAGCAGGAGTGGTCTATCTTGCTCCGCTATAGGATCTTTGCTTCACACTATCTTTAATTGGATTTTGCTGGACTGTATCTTGCACTAAACGTTATTTCCTTACCCTGTACCTGTACACAATGATAAACTAAACTTTCCATATGTCTGCCTAAATGTATTTTTAAAGTCCTATTTGTAGACGCTTCGATAGCTCACTACAGATACAGTTTGTATGTTCTCCCCGTGACCGTGTGGGTTTTCTCCAGCTTCCTCCCACACCCCAAAGACGTAGAGGTTTGTAGGTTAATTGGCTTCAGTAAAATTGTAAATTGTCCCTGGTGTGTGTAGGAGAGTGCTAGTGTACGGGGGGAGGTGATCGCTGGCCGGTGCGGACTCGGTGGGCCCTGCATCAGTGAGACAGTGTCACATGATGAAACCAATCAGCCTGAAGCATCGTCAGACACAAAGTGCTGGAGTGTAACTCAGCGGGTCAGGCAGCATCTCTGGAAAAAAAGGATAGGTGACGTTACTCGTCAAGACCCTTCTTTATACCCTGAAACATTGATCACTAAAGAAGAATCCCGACTTGAAACGTCACCAATTCGTGTTCTCCAGAGATGCTGCCTGATTAAAAATAGCAGAGTCAGGGGATATGGGGAGAAGGCAGGAACGGGGTACTGATTGGGGATGATCAGCCATGATCACATTGAATGGCGGTGCTGGCTCGAAGGGCCAAATGGCCTACTCCTGCACCTATTGTCTATTGTCTATTGTCTATTGACAGGCAGCATCTCTGGAGAGAAGGAATAGGTAACGTTTCGGATCGAATCTGAAGAGGGGCCTCGACTGGAAACGTCACCCATTCGTTTAGTTTAGTTCAGTTTAGAGATACAGCGCGGAAACAGGCCCTTCAGCCCACCGGGTCCGCACCCGCCAGCGATCCCTGCATATCAACACTATCCAACACACACTTTTTACATTTATACCAAGCCAATTTACCAACAAACCTGCATGTCTTTGGAGTGTGGGAGGACACCGAAGATCTCGGAGAAAACCCACGTGGTCACGGGGAGAACGTGCAAACTCCGTGCAGGCAGCGCCCGCAGTCAGGATGGAACGCAGGTCTCCGGCGCTGCAAGCGCTGTCAGGCGGCAACTCTACCGCTGCGCCACCGTGGCCGCCCTGTACGTCAGCACAAATTCCTCGAGTAATAGTGGGTCAGGCAGCCAGTCTGAAGACGGGTCTTGACTAGAAACGTCACCCATTCCTTCTCTCCAGAGATGCTGCCTGTCCCGCTGAGTTACTCCGGCATTTTGTGTCTACCTTTGGTTTAAACCAGCATCTGCAGTTCCTTCCTACACGTGGTTTCTCGTCATATGTCCCAGATGGAATAATGACATTCTTACTTTGTGTCCCCTGGGGCCTGAATCATCATCGTTCTGAGCAGGGAGAGAGAGGACTGATGTGTGAAAACAGCAGCAACGTCTATTTAATTAACACCCTTAACTTGGTGAAGGATCCCGCGAGCACTTCACAGGATTGTGTTCAGACAAAACCTGGCAACTGGCCAAAAGAACAACGTGCCAGGGCAGGGCAGGGCAGGTGACTGGAGACCCGGTCACAGGGGGAGTTGTGAAAGGGGAGAGATGGAGAGGTTGAAGTGTCGGCGCCGACCAGCAATCACCCCGTAGACACGCACTATCCTACACCCACCAGGGACTATTTATGTTTTTTCACCGATGCCAATTATCCTACAAACCTGTTTAAGAAGGAACTGCAGATGCTGGAAAAATCGAAGGTAGATTGCTGGAGAAACTCAGCGGGTGAGACAGCATCTATGGAGCGAAGGAATAGTTGACGTTTCGGGTCGAGACCCTTCTTCAGACGGATGAAGGGTCTTGATGAACAGATATCATCAGTCTGAAGAAGGGTCTCGACCCGAAACGCCGCCTATTCCTTTGCTCCTTAGATGCTGCCTCACCCGCTGAGTTTCTCCAGCGTTTTTGTTCACCTTCGATTTTTCCAGCATCGGCAGTTCTTTCTTATACGCTTCAGCGAACCGTGTGCGCACCGACCAGCAATCACCCGTTCACGCTAGTTCTATGTTATCCCACTGTCTCATCCGCTCCAAATGACCTACAAACCCACACATCTTTGGAGCGCCCGGAGAAAGCCCACACGGGTCACGGGGAGAACGTGCAAACTCCACACGGACAGCACCCGTAGTCGGGATGGAACCCGGCTCTCTGACGCTGTGAGGAGGCAACTCTACCGCTGCGTCACCGTGCCGCCCCAGAAGAAAGTACCTTGAAAAGGATCTCTGGAACTCTCTGCCACAGAAGGTAGTTGAGGCCAGTTCATTGGCTATATTTAAGAGAGAGTTAGATGTGGCCCTTGTGGCTAAAGGGATCAGGGGGTATGGAGAGAAGGCAGGTACAGGCGGTCAGGCGGTGCTTCGGTGGCTGAGGCGGCCCGGCGAGGGGCTGAGACGGTGCTCCGGTAGCTGAGGCGGCGTTCTGGCGGCGGTGACCTGAATCCGGGGCTCGGCCGCGGGCCAGTGGATGACATCGTAGGGAGCTCGCAGGTCTCAGGCTGGTGCCTGTTTTCCGGAGCTCCCGCGGCAACAGCTGCGTCCGCTGGACTGGAGGGCGGCAGCTTCGACCACCCCCGGGCCGCGGAGCTTGAACCGGCCCGTTCGCGGAGCTCGGTTGAGCCGCGGGACTGATTACCATCGCCCGGTGGGGTATCGCCTCAGCGCAGAGGGAGAAGAGGAGGGAAGAGACAGTAACCTTAAGATTTTTGCCTCCATCACAGTGAGGAGGTGCCTGGTGAACTCACTGTGGTGGATGTAAATTTGTGTTTATTGTGTGTTTTGTTGTTTATTATTATATGTATGGCTGCAGGCAACGACATTTCGTTCAGACCGAAAGGTCTGAATGACAAATAAAGGATCTAAGTCTAAGTACAGGATACTGAGTTGGATGATCAGCCATGATCATATTGAATGGCGGTGCAGGCTCGAAGGGCCGAATGGCCTACTCCTGCACCTATTTTCTATGTTTCTATGTTTCGATGAAAAGTAAATGATCCCGTGTCAGCCAGGCCAGGCACGTCGAGGAAATTAAATTTCCTGCCGAGGTGCAAAGCCAGTCCACCAACGTGCAGACTGCTCTTGAATTCAATCTCACAGCTCGCTCTGGTGGTACTTGAACTCTCAACCTCTGGAGCGCCGACCTGCTCTCCCAGACATGAAGCAAGTGCAGGATCACGGTGCTCTCATGTTGCGCCGCCTTGTTCCACTCCAGCAGTGAGGAAGGAATTGAGCGCGTAATGGGTCTCCTGTGCTTCCTTTCACACCTGGAAAATATCATGCGCGCCTGATACACACCGTCATTTGTCTTAAGTTAAAGACTTCCGCTCCATGCGGCCCTCTAAGAGGTTCATTGTTTCTCAGAAAATATGCTTGTGTGACTGAGAGGAATACACAATAGACAATAGGTGCAGGAGTAGGCCATTCGGCCCTTCGAGCCAGCACCGCCATTCAATGTGATCATGGCTGATCATCCCCAATCAGTACCCCGTTCCTGCCTTCTCCCCATATCCACTGACTCCACTATCTTTAAGAGCCCTATCTCGCTCTCTATTGAAAGCATCCAGAGAATCGGCCTCCATCACCCCGGTTCTGGACTCCCTCAACATTGGGAACATGTTTCCTGCCTCTAGCGTGTTAATAATCTTATATGTTTCAATAAGATCCCCTCACATCCTTCTAAATTCCAGTGTACAAGCCCAGCCGCTCAATCTGTCAACATATGACAGTCCCGCCATCTCGGGAATTAACCTCGTGAACCTACGCTGCACTCTCTCAATAGCAAGAATATCCTCCTCAAATTTGGAGACCAAAACTGCACACAGTACTCCAGGTGTGGTCTCACTAGGGCCCTGTACAAACTGCTCCTTTTCTCAACTCCTCTTGTTATGAAGGCCAACATGCCATTCGGTTTCTTCATTGCCTGCTGTACCTGCATACTTACTTTCAGAATAGATCGGGTACACACACAGGTTCTCTTGCCCAGGTAGGGGGGCGCGATGACGCGGCAGTATAGTTGCTGCCTGACAGCGCCGGCGACCTGGGTTCGATCCTGACCACGGGTGTTGTCTGTGAATTGTTGACGCAGCCCAGACCATCTCACAAACCAACCTCCCTTCTATTGAGTGGGAAGAAACTGCAGATGCTGGTTTAAACCGAAGATAGACAGAATGCTGGAGTAACTCAGCGGGACAGGCAGCATCTCTGGAGAGAAGGAATGGGTGACGAGACCTTCTACAGTTTGCAGAGATGCTGCCTGTCCCGCTGAGTTACTCCAGCATTTTGTGTCTATCTCCCTTCCATTGACTCCATCTACACCTCACGCTGCCTCAGCAAGGCCAGCAGCATCATCAAGGACCAGTCACACCCCGGCCACTCCCTCTTCTCCCCTCTCCCATCGGGCAAGAGGTACAGAAGTGTGAAAACGCACACCTCCAGATTCAGGGACAGTTACTTCCCAGCTGTTATCAGGCAACTGAAACACCTTATCAACAACTAGAGAGCGGTCCTGAGCTACTGTCTACTTCAGTGGAGACCCTCGGATTTTACTGTACTTCATCTTGCACTAACCGAGTGTGTGTAGGATAGTGTTAATATGTGGGGATCGCTGGTCGGCGTGGACTCAGTGGGCCGAAGGGCCTGTTTGCTATTGAGGGAGTGCAGCGTAGGTTCACGAGGGTAATTCCCGGATGGCGGGACTGTCACATGTTGAGAGAATAGAGCGGCTGGGCTTGTACACTCCGGAATTTGGAAGGATGAGAGGGTATCTTATTGAAACATATGATTGTTACGGGTTTGGACAGGTTAGAGGCAGGAAACATGTTCCTGGTGTTGGGGGAGTCCAGAACCAGGGGCCACAGTTTAAGAATAAGGGGCAGGCCATTTAGAACGGAGATGAGGAAAAACTTTTTCCACACAGAGGGTTGTGAATCTGTGGAATTCTCTGCATCAGAAGGCGGTGGAGGCCAATTCTCTGGATGCTTTCAAGATGTAGGTAGACAAAATGCTGGAGAAACTCAACGGGTGAGGCAGCATCTATGGATGCTGCCTCACCCGCTATGTTTCTCCCGCATTTTGTCAACCTTTGGTTTTTCCAGCATCTGCAGTTCTTTCTTAAACAATAGATAGAGCTCAGAGTCAGGGGATATGGGGAGAAGGCAGGAACGGGGTACTGATTGGGGATGATCAGCCATGATCACATTGAATGGCGGTGCTGGCTCGAAGGGCCGAATGGCCTACTCCTGCACCTATTGTCTATTGTCTATTGTTTCCGTGCTGTATCTCTAAATTAAACTAAACTGATCTACAATTCCTTGTGTCTACAGCTGTACCAATACACCTGAAGCTGATGCTGTAATGAACAGGAGCATTGGTCACTTTCAAAACTTGGCTCAGTGTCTGGCTCCCTCTTCTGTACAAATTCACAATTACCCTCGGCCATGTGTTGCTCCTAACCGGGCAACCTGGGCATAGTGGATGGAGGCACCACAAGGAACTGCAGATGCCGGTTTACAGCAAAAGACACAAAGTGCTGGAGTAACTCACCGGTTCTGACAACATGTGTGAGAAAGAACTGCAGACGCTGGATAATTTTTTTTTAACGTTTTAGAAAGTTCATCAAAATTTACTGACCTGCATTTCATTTAATATGTTTTCTATTCACAACTCAGCATGCTCTTGAATTTATTTTGTCATATGTATTTAGCATTAGCACTGACATAAGACTGTGCTAATGTGCCATAGGGAAGGAAATAAGTTGAAAACTTAAAGCAGATCGTTTCCTTTGCAGCGCCGAAAAGTACCCGACCCAACCCGAACCCTAACCCTAACCCTAACCATAACCCTAACCCTAACCCTAACCCTAACCATAACCCTAACCATAACCATAACCATAACCATAACCCTAACCCAACCCTAACCCTAACCCCAATCCTAACCTAACCCAACCCTAACCCTAACCCCAATCCTAACCATAACCCAACCCTAACCCTAACCATAACCCTAACCCTAACCCTAACCATAACCCTCCAAAACGGAGGCGCCGGAACAGCGGTGCCGAATCGGCGGCGCCGGAACGGCAGCGCCGAAAAGTACCCGACCCCTCAGGAGAACATGGATAGGTGACGTTTCGGGTCGGGACGGGACCCTTCCTCAGATGGATACATGTGAGGGGTGTAGGGGGGAGCCAGAGTTGAAAAGACAAAAGGTGTGAGATGAGGATGGAAGAGGCAGGCGGAAGGCTGTGGTCGACAATCGTCAACCAAGAAGAGGTTTCCAGGGCTCAAACAGGGCGCAGCGGTAGAGTTGCTGCCTTACAGTGCTTACAGCTCCAGAGACCCGGGTTCCATCCCGACTATCGGTGCTTGTCTGTATGGAGTTTGTACGTTCTCCCTGTGACCGCGTGGGTTTTCTCCGAGATCTTCGGCTTCCTCCCACACTACAAAGCTTCGGTATAGACAATACACAATAGGTGCAGGAGTGGGCCATTCGGCCCTTCGAGCCAGCAACGCCATTCAATGTGAAAAAAGTGTTTCCTCATCTCCATTCTAAATGGTTTACTCCTTATTCTTAAACTGTGTCCCCTGGTTCTGGACTCCCCCAACATCGAGAACATGTTTCCTGCCTCTAGTGCGTCCAAACCCTTAACAATCTTATATGTTTCAATGAGATATCCTCTCATCCTTCTAAACTCCAGAGTGTACAAGCCCAGCTGCTCCATTCTCTCAGCATATGACAGTCCCGCCATCCCGGGAATTAACCTTGTAAACCTACGCTGCACTCCCTCAATAGCAAGAATGTCCTTCCTCAAATTAGGGGACCAAAACTGCACACAATACTCCAGGTGTGGTCTCACTAGGGCCCTGTACAACTGCAGAAGATATAAATGTAAATTGTCCCTAGTGTGTGTCGGATAGTGTTAATGTGCGGGGATCGCTGGTCGGCGTGGACTCGGTGCGCCGAAGAACCTGTTTCCGCGCTGTATCTCTAAACTAAACTCATCTAAAGGTCACCCAATCTTTAACGTTAGGCGTGTTCCTGTATGACAAGTATGTAACCCGCCAGAGGCGAGATCTCAACTCATTAAACTCGAACAACTCTTCTAATCTTAGAGCAGGAATGTTATTTCCCAATTTGCTAAAGCAGCTGGAGTATTGTGAGCAGTGTTGCGCCCCACATCTGAGGAAGAATGTACAAGCTCTGGAGAGGTTCACAAGAATGACCCCAGGAATGAGTGGGTTAACATATGATGAGCGTTTGACAGCACTGGGCCTGTACTCGTTGGAGTTTAGAAGGATAAGGGGGGGACCTCATTGAAACTTGCAGAATTAGTGAAAGGCTTGGATAGAGTGGATGCGGAGAGGATGTTTCCACTAGTGGTGGAGTCTAGGACCAGAGGTCACAGCCTCAGAATTAAAGGACGTTCCATTATAAAGGAGATGGAGAGGTATTTCTTTAGTCAGAAGGTGGTGAATCTGTGGAATTCATTACCACAGAAGGCTGTGGAGGCCACAATAGACCATAGACAATAGACAATAGGTGCAGGAGTAGGCCATTTGGCCCTTCGAGCCAGCACCGCCATTCAATGTGATCATGGCTGATCATCCACAATCAGTACCCTGTTCCTGCCTTCTCCCCATATCCCCTGACTCCACTATCTTTAAGAGCCCTATCTACCTCCCTCTTGAAAGCATCCAGAGAACCTGCCTCCACCGCCCTCTCAGGCAGAGAATTCCACAGACTCACCACTCTCTGTGAGAAAAAGTGTTTCCTCGTCTCCGTTCTAAATGGCTTACTCCTTATTCTTAAACTGTGGCCCCTGGTTCTGGACTCCCCCAACATCGGGAACATGTTTCCTGCCTCTGGCGTGTCCAAAGGAACATCATTTTATTCTGAACCTGTGACCTCTGGTTCCAGACTCTCCCACCAGTGGAATGATCCTCTCCACATCCATTCTATCCAGGTCTTGGTGGGTTAAAAGGCCACTGTAGCTCTCAGAGAAAATGAAGCAAGGAAACTGTAGCAGCAGTGTGCCACATACCACTTGAAACCTCCACCGCCATTCAATGTGATAAGTTTCACCTCATAGCAGCAGAATGAGGCCATTCCGCCCTTCGAGTCAACTCCAACTTTCAATCATGGCTGATCTATCTTTCCCACTCTGGACGTTATTGGGGACGATGGTAAGGAAATGCAGAATGATAGACACAAAATGCTGGAGCAACTCAGCAAAACAGGCAGCATAGAAGGAATGGGTGACTTTTCCGATCGAGACCCTTCTTCAGTGGTCCGAAGAAGGGTCTCGACCCTGAAACATCACCCATTCCTTCTATCCAGAGACGCTGCCTGTCCCGCTGGGTAACTCCAGCATTTGAAGTTGATCTTCGCCGTAAACCAGCATCTGCGGTTCCTTCCTACACAATGTAGAATGGTATATTGTTAGCTGAGGGGGAAGGCATACAATCCTGTCTCAGCATCGAACCACAACAGACTTTGCAATGTTGTGGTTCGATGCTGGGAGTAACTCAGCGGGACAGGCAGCATCTCCGGAGAGAGGGAATGGGAGACCCTTCCACCGCTCTGCGTACTTTGCTATTGGCAGGTTCATAGTCTGGTTTTACTGGGAATAACTGTAAATTACTGTAAACCTATTGTTGTTATTGTTGCGTTTAATCTGGCTGCAAAGCTGCAGCGGGTAAGAATTCCACCGCTCCGGTTCACATCCAGTGCGTACGACAAAATAAACACTTTTGAACTCTTGAACCAACACAAGTGGAACAAAACCTCCCTATTCTTAAACTCCAACCTGTTCACAATAAAGGCCAACCTGCAGCGGACCTGAACTGTTTGTTGAACTCTGCCAGGAGTCAAGAGAGTCAAGAGTGTTTTATTGTCATATGTCCCAGATACAGTAGAACAATGACATTCTTACTTGCAGCAGCACCACAGAATAACATAGTACACTGTAAACAATGTCATACATGAGAGAAATTAGTTCAGTGTGAATATATACACACTCACATATACACACACACACACACACACACACACACACACACACACACACACACACACACACATATATATATATATAATATATATATATACTAGTCCAAGCGGGACCCGTTGGGTCCCGTCCCCTCAACGCGCGGGGGCGGGGGGGGGGAGAGTGGAGGGAAGAGTGGGGGGGAGAGAGGGGCGGGAGAAAGAGGGGAGGAAGTGAAAGGCTGGGGAGAGAGATGCGGGGGGGGGGGAGAGAGGAGGGGGGGGGAGAGAGGAGGGGGGGGAGAGAGATGGGGGGATGGAGAGGAGGGGGGGAGTGAGAGGAGGGGGGGGGAGAGAGTATGGGGAGCGGGGTGGGAGGAAGGGAGGGGAGGGGAGGGGGGGAAGGGCGGAGGGAGGGGGGAGAGGTGGGGGAAGGGGGGGTGGAAGAGAGGCCGGGGCGAAAGAGAGGCCTGGGGAGGGAGGCTGGGGGAGAGAGGCCGAGCTATCTATATTACTAAAAGTCTTATCTTGACCACTTCCTGTTGTTCTGTATATTGATTTAGAAAAACCACTGCCACTTATGGCTGTGATTTTTGGCCATCTCACTCAGATTCCCCCTCCACTGCACAGGACAAGAGGATTTTTCCCATCGATGAAAAATAAAAGTGTTATTAGTGTTTAAAATAGTGTTGAGATTCTCTCTCCTGAAGGCCACGCCCCTTCCGGAGGGAATATAAAACCCGGAAGTGTTGAGTGCCTCACGTCAGTCTCTGCAAGATGGGGGAGCGAGAGGGTCACGTCTCTCAGTCTGAGCTGTGAATAACACTGAACACATGTCTACTAAACCGTGAGTGGTTTTACTGACCTGTCAGTGCCCTTAATGTGGTTTGAAAATATAGTTTGGAAATGTGAAAGCTGTGTTGCCTTTGGTTTGGAAATGCTAAAGCTGTGTTGCCTTTGGTTTGGAAATGCTAAAGCTGTGTTGCCTTTGGTTTGGAAATGCTAAAGCTGTGTTGCCTTTGGTTTGGAAATGTTAAAGCTGTGTGCCTTTGGTTTTGAAATGCTAAAGCTGTGTTGCCTTTGGTTTGGAAATGCTAAAGCTGTGTTGCCTAATTAAAGTTGCCTTGCCTAATTAAAGTTGTCTTGCCTAATTAAAGTTACCTTGCCTAATTAAAGTTGCCTTGACTAATTAAAGTTGCCTTGCCTAACTAAAGTTGCCTTGCCTAATTAAAGTTGCCTTGCCTAATTAAAGTTGCCTTGCCTAATTAAAGTTGCCTTGCCTTCTATATAATTAAAAGTCTAATCTTGACCACTTCCTGTTTCCGCACTATATTGATTTTAGAAAAAACGCTACCACGTACGGCTGTGACCTTTGACCATCTTACTCAGAGTCACCCTCCGCTCATCAGGTGCAGAGGATTTTTCCCATCGATGAAAAATAAAAGAGTTATTAGTGTTTAAAAAATGTTAAGATTCTCTCTCCTGTCAATCACGCCATGGCCTTGCAACCTGCTTGAAATAGTGTGAAATTGAACTTGAATTTGGTGGCTTTGCACCCTGCTTGAAGTGGTAAGAAACTGCACTTGAATTTGGTGGTCTTGCACCCTGCTTGAAATGGAATTTCAAGGTATAGTCGTGAGTCAACTGCCAGCCCACCAGCCGTGAGTGAGTGAGCTGCCAGCACAACAGGCTTAAGTGACTGAGCCGCCAGCCCAATAATCCATTCGGCCCACAATGTCCATACTAGCCCTCTGGAAACCAGTCCCTTCAGCCAACAACATCCATGCAACACCCATACTAACGCTCCAGAAAGCCACCCCCCCCCCCCCCCCCCCCCCCATTCGATACTGGGGTGCTCAGCACCTGTGTTGGACCAGGCAATGTCCACACTTTCTGCAGCCTCTTTCACAGAGTGATACAGTGTGGAAACAGGCCCTTCGGCCCAACTTGCCCACATCAGCCAACATGTCGCATCTACACTAGTCCCACCTGCCTGCGTTTGGTCCATATCCCTCCAAACCTGTCCTATCCATGTACCTGTCCAATGCTTCTTAAACATTGAGCAAGGTCCTCTCACAATGTTTAAAGAACATTTGGACAGGTACGTGCTTAGGACAGGTTTAGAAGGATATGGGCCAAACGCAGGCAGGTGGGACTAGTGTAGATGGGGCATGTTGGCCAGTGTGGACAAGTTCGGCCTGTTTCCACACTGTATCACTCTGTGTCTCTAAATTAGTTGGGCTTTTTGAGTTCAAGTCTCTGGAATGAATCAGAGGCAAGAATGGTGGCGCAGCGGTAGAGTTGCCGCCTTACAGCGCTTGCGGGGCCAGGGTCCCAGGTTCGATCCCGACTACGGGTGCTGTCTGCGTGGAGTTTGTACGTTCTCCCCGTGACCGCATGGGTTTTCTACCAGATCTTCGGTTTCCTCCCACACTCCAAAGACGTGCAGGTTTGTAGGTTAAGTGTCTTGGTATAAGTGTAAATTGAGATTGCCAGTGTAGGTCGGGTGGTGTTAATGCGCGGGGATCGCTGGTCATAGAAACATAGAAAATAGGTGCAGGAGTAGGCCATTCAGCCCTTCAGGCCAGCATGCCCATTCAATATGATCATGGCTGATCATCCAACTCAGTATCCTGTACCTGCCTTCTCTCCATACCCCCTGATCCCTTTAGCCACAAGGGCCACATCTAACTCCCTCTTAAATAAAGCCAATGAACTGACCTCAACTACCTTCTGTGGCAGAGAATTCCAGAGATTCACCACTCCCTGTGTGAAAAATGTTTTTCTCATCTCGGTCCTAAAAGATTTCCCGACTTATCCTTAAACTGTGACCCCTTGTTCTGGACTTCCCCAACATCGGGAACAATCTTCCTGCATCTAGCCTGTCCAACCCCTTAAGAACCCCTGGTCGGTGGTCCGCAGGGCCTGTACTCCGCGCTGCATCTCTAAAACTAAAACTAAAACTGGTTCGTGCTGGGCCACGGATGACAGCACGCTCTGGCAGATTGCAAGAAGGTGGCAGGTGCGAGACAAATGAGGTTAACCTGAGAAAACAGGAGCTGGAGACAGGACACTGTGTCAGCTCCAACGTTAGTGAGACTGCGGAGGAGGCGTAATATTTAGGAAAAGAGCGTTTGTTGCTGACATGGGCTGGTAGGAGGAATGCAAAACCCCCTCCAATTAAATCATTCTGTTCAGAGGTGACGTAAGTCTGAAGATGGATCTCGACCCAAAACGTCACCCATTCCTTCGCTCCAGCGATGCTGCCTGTCCCGCTGAGTCACTCCAGCATTTTGTGTCTGTCCACAGGACAATGCTGCCTTGATTAGAGGGTATCACATATCATCAGAGTTTGGACAAACACCTTGGCACGGAGGCGCAGCGGTACAGCAAGCCCCAGAGACCCGGGTTCGATCCCGACTACAGATGCTGTCTGTACAGAGTTTGTACGTTCTCCCCGCGACCTTCATGGGTTTTCTCCGAGATCTTCGGTTTCCTCACATGCTCCAAAGACGTACAGGTTTGTAGGTTAATTGGCTTGGTATAAATGTAAACAAAAAATTGTCCCCAGTGTGTGTGTATGGTAGTGTCATTGTGCGGGAATCGCTGGTCGGCACGGACTCGGTGGGCCGAAGGGCCTGTTTTCGCACTGTATCTCTGAACTGAACTAAGGGGTTGGACAGGCTAGATGCAGGAAGATTGCTCCCGATGTTGGGGAAGTCCAGAACAAGGGGTCACAGTTTAAGGATAAGGGGGAAATCTTTTAGGACCGAGATGAGAAAAACATTTTTCACCCAGAGAGTGGTGAATCTCTGGAATTCTCTGCCACAGAAGGTAGTTGAAGCCAATTCATTGGCTATATTTCAGAGGGAGTTAGATGTGGCCCTTGTGGCTAAAGGGATCAGGGGTATCATATTGAATGGCGGTGCAGGCTCGAAGGGCCGAATGGCCAACTCCTGCGCCTATTTTCTATGTTTCTATGTAAACTAAACACAACCTTGGAGTAACTCAGCAGGTCAGGCAGCATCTCTGGGGAAGAAGGATTGGGAGGCGTCTTGGATAGGGACCCTTCTTCAGACTGAAAGTAGAGAGGGGGTGGGGGTCGGGGAGGTAGGGAAGGGCAAACTTGAGTTGTGGAACGTCAGAAGTTGGGGAGCCCTGACAGAAGTGTATAAAATGATGAGAGGCATGGAGAGGGTGGACAGACAGAACCTTTTACCACGGGGAGGAAATGTCAAACACTTGAAGGCATGACTTTAAGGTGAGAGATTTAAAGCAGGTGGGTGCCTGAAGAGGTTGGTGGATATTGTGTTTAAGAAGGAACTGCAGATGCTGGAAAATCGAAGGTATACAAAAATGCTGGAGAAGCTCAGCGGGTGCAGCAGCATCTATGGAGCGAAGGAAATAGGCAACGTTTCGGCCCGAAACGTTGCCTATTTCCTTCGCTCCATAGATGCTGCTGCACCCGCTGAATTTCTCCAGCATTTTTGTGTACCTTTGGTGGATATTGTGGCGTTTAAGAGGCTTTTTAGATAGGTACATGGATCTTGTAGAAACATATACAATTCTTAAGGGATTGGACAGGCTAGACGCAGGAAAAATGTTCCCAATGTTGGGGGAGCCCAGAACCAGGGGTCACACATTTAAGAATAAAGGGGTAGGCCGTTTAGGACAGAGATGAGGAAAAACTTTTCACCCAGAAAGTTGTGAATCTGTGGAATTCTCTGCCACAGAAGGCAGTGGAGGCCAACTCACTGGATGTTTTCAAGCGAGAGTTAGATTTAGCTCTTAGGGCTACTGGAATCAAGGGGTATGGAGAGAAGGCAGGAACGGGGTACTGATTTAGGATGATCGGCCATGAATGTTATATTGAACGGGGATGCTGGCTGGAAGGGCCGAATGGGCTCTTAAAGATAGTGGAGTCAGGGGATATGGGGAGGAGGCAGGAACGGGGTACTGATTTAGGATGATCAGCCATGAATGTTATATTGAACGGGGATGCTGGCTGGAAGGGCCAAATGGCATATATTCCTGCACCTATTTTCTATATTTCTTTGAATGCAGAGATGAGAGTCGCATTGAAGAGGTTATTTGACAAGCACATAGATACTGGTGCCTAACAATGCTGAGAACTATATTCTCCACTCTGTATCTTCTCTTTGCTCTATTTATCGTACATGATTTTGACGATTTTATAGATGTATAGTATTATAATAATAATAATAATAAATTTTATTTAAGGGCGCCTTTCAAGAGTCTCAAGGACACCTTACAAAAATTTAGCAGGTAGAGGAAAAACATGTAAGGGGAATGAAATAAATAGTAGAGACATGACAAATAGTAGATACATGACATTATAGAACTGTTATCAAGCAACTGAACCATCCTATCACCAACAAATACTACTATCTACCTCATTGGTGACCTTTAGATGATCTCTGATCAGACTTTACTGGCTTTACCTTGCACTAAACGTTATTCCCTTTATCATGTATCTGTACACTGTAAATGGCTCGATTGTAATCATGTATTGTCTTCCCGCTGACTGGTTGGCACACAACAAAAGCTTTCCACTGTACCTCGGTACACGTGACAATAATAACCATAAACCTAATATGCAAGAAAAGGAATGATTTCTCTAATTTCAAGTAACCCTTGCATTCCCTCTCTAGCTTTACTGTCCATACCTCTTCTTTACCACCTCCTCCACATCCAACAATGCACCATTGTGGGCTCTTTGGTCATTGGTACCGGCTTTTCATACCTCGTCTCCCTCTCGCCCCGACCCTCAGTCTGAAGAAGGGTCTCGACCCAAAACATCACCTAATCCCTTTCTCCAGAGACGCTGCCTGACCCGCTGAGTTCCTCCAGCATTTTGTGTCTACCTTCGATTTAAACCAGCATCCGCAGTTCTTCCCTGCCCAGGAATGGAGAGGTATGGATAGCGTGCAAGCAGCTGGAGTAGTTTAATCATGTACGGCACAGACATTGTGGGCCAAACGGCCTGTCCCTGTGCTCAAGATCATAAGATCATAAGCGATAGGAGCAAAATTAGGCCATTCGGTCCATCAAGTCTACTCCGCCATCCAATCATGGCTGATCTATCTCTCCCTCCTAACCCCATTCTCCTGCCTTCTCCCCATAATCCCTGACATCCGTACTAATCAAGAATCTATCTATCTCTGCCATAAATATATCCATTGACTAGGCCTCCACAGCCGCCTGTGGCAGACAATTGCACAGATTCACCACTCTATGCTGCACTGTTCTATGTTTTCATGGACAGGTTCTGCGTTTCCGACATTGACTGTTCTAGCTCCAGTATTTGCGGCTTCCTTGCCCTCCAAGTGCTAGCCTTATGTTATACTGCCACCTAAAGACAGACAGCACACGACAAGAGAAAATGGAAATAAACAAAACTGCAGATGCTGGAAATCTGATATAAGAACTGAGAAGGCGTAAGACACTTTGCACGTCAGGCTAGCATCTGAGACGGGAAAAACCAGGGTTTGTAAGGCAGAGATTGACAGATTCTTGATCACTTCGGGTTATGGGGTGAAGGCAGGAGAATGAGGTTGAGAGGGAAAGATAGATCAGCCATGATTGAACGGCAGAGTAGACTTGATGGGCCGAATGGCCTAATTCTGCTCCTCTGACATGAACTTATGAAGTTATGAACTAAGTTAACGGTTCATTTCTATAGGACAATGTATGGAACAATATTATATCCACCCATCACCTTCTTCTTGCATGTGGCGTGCACAGCCTAAATTTGTAGGCCAACTTGTTCTATTTGATCTTATTTGATTGTGCACACCAGGTTGGTTGCATTCGTCGAAACAGGGCGGACCACGTGAAGGTTGCAATCTTCCCATCACCTGCCCCACCTCCACCACCGACAATCAGTCCGAACAAGGGCCCCCGACCCGAAACGTCAGCGACCCACGTTCTCCACGGATGCTGCCTGACCCGCTAAGTAACTCCAGCACCGTGTGCCTTTTATTCACCAGACTAATGCCCGGAGTAGGGTGTATTGACTGCAAGGAGAGGTCGGGCAGACTTGGCGTGCAGGAAAGAACTGCAGATGCTGGTTGAAATCGAAGATGGACACAAAACGCTGGAGTAACTCAGCGGGGCAGGCAGCAATCTATGGAGAGAAGGAATGGGTGATGTTTCGGGTCGAGACTCTCCTTCAGACTAAGCACCAGGGAAGTCAAGGGATGTTCAGTCACTCTATCCCCAACAGGAAGGCCTTAAAGCCTGTTTCATCCTCGACTGAAGAACCAGCCAAATTCCCTCCTACTAACACACTCCTCCACCAGAGGAGTTGTGGTCCTCACTGTTAACAATCTCTCCTTCAACTACACCCACTACTTGTTGTAAGATCATAAGAGATAGGAGTAGAATAGGGCCATTCGGCCCATCAAGTCTACTCCGCCATTCAATCATGGCTGATCTATCTGTCCCTCCAAACCCCATTCTCCTGCCTTCTCCCCATAACCCCTGACACCCGTACTAATCAAGAATCCATCTATCTCTGCCTTAAGAATATCCACTGACTTGGCCTCCACAGCCTTCGGTGGCAAAGAATTCCCAGATTCACCACCCTCTGACTAAAGAAATTTCTCCTCATCTCCATCCTAAAAGAATGTCTACTTCTGGGGCTGTGACCTCTAGTCCGAGACTCTCCCACTAGTGGAAACATCCTCTCTATCCACTGTCTCCACGGCTTTCTGTGGCAAGGAATTCCACAGATTCACCACCATGTCCCTTGACTCTCAGTCTGAAGAAGGGCCTCGACCCGAAATATCACCTCTTCCTTTTCTCCAGGGATGCTGCCAGACCCGCTGAGTTACTCCAGTATTTTGTGTCTGGCTTTGGTGTAAACCAGCGTCTGCAGTTCCTTCCAACGCAATGGGGAAAAGGAATAGGTTGGAACTCTTCTTCAGATTTGACCTTACTCCAGAGATGCTGCCAGACCCGCTGAGTTACTCCAGCGCTTTGTGTTAATCGATAATAGACAATAGGTGCAGGAGTAGGCCATTCGGCCCTTCGAACCAGCACCACCATTCAATGTGATCATGGCCGATCATCCCCAATCAGTACCCCATTCCTGCTTTCTCCCCATATCCCCTGACTCCGCTATCTATAAGAGCCCTATCCAGCCCTCTCTTGAAAGTATCCAGAGAACCTGCCTCCACCGCCCTCTGAGGCAGAGAATTCCACAGACTCACCACTCTCTGTGAGAAAAAGTGTTTCCTCGTCTCCGTTCTAAATGGCTTACTCCTTATTCTGTGTGTCTGTAAAGTCTGTGTGTCACACCTGGAGTATTGTGCGCAGTGTTGGCCCCCTATTTTGAGGTAGGACATTCTTTTTATTGAGGGAGTGCAGCGTAGGTTTACAAGGTTAATTCCCGGGATGGCGGAACAGTCATATGCTTAGAGAATGGAGCAGCTGGGCTTGTACACTCTAGTTTAGAAGGATGAGAGTGGTTCTCATTGAAACATATAAGATTGTTAAAGGCTTGGACACACGGAGAGGCAGGAAACATGGTCTCGATGTTGGGGGAGTCCAGAACCAGGGGCCACAGTTTAAGAATAAGAGGTAAGCCATTTAGAACGGAGACGAGAAACACTTTCTCTCACAGAGAATGGTAAGTCTGTGGAATTCTCTGCCTCAGAGGGCAGTGGAGGCAGGGAGGCAGGTTCTCTGGATGCTTTCAAGAGAGAGCTAGATAGGGCTCTTAAAGATAGCGTAGTCAGGGGATATGGGGAGATGGCGGGAACGGGGTACTGATTGGGGATGACCAGCCATGACCACATTGAATAGCGGTCCTATTGTCTATTGACATTATGATCCACGTTCCCACCTTGCCGCATTGCCGCGACTTCCCCGCCTCGAATCCCACGCTCGAAGACTCAACAAAACCACCAGGACAGGGTTTAACATCTTGCTTCCAGTCCTGGGAAAGTGCGACCCACATCTGCGCCACAAAGACACACAAACCCACGATCCAGATGGGGAGGAGGTGTGGCAGGCGTCCAACGCCAGGGAACATGTCTCATTGACCTTCCAGCTGGAGGCCCAGGCTCAGCTCTCTTCTCAAGATGGTGTGCAGTGCCCGACACCATCTCCTCCGGCCACAGAGCTTTTGCAAACGGAAAGTGCTCAGTAACTCTCCGTGGGATTGTTGCCAAGAGACCCACAACCTGAAACCCATTGCACCACCCTCTGAGGCAGAGAATTCCACAGAATTCCACCCGTACTAATCAAGAATCTGTCTATCTCTGCCTTAAAAATATCCACTGACTTGGCCTCCGCAGCCTTCTGTGGCAAAGAATTCCACAGATTCACCACCCTCTGACTAAAGAAAAAGGAATGAAGTGTCCTTTAATTCATCCATCCCACACCAACCCATGTGGGCCAGACTTGCCAGACCAGTGAGAGAGAGATCCAGAAGGTCACGTCCCAACAAAAATAAACAAGGCATTGGGAGCAAATTGGGGCCAGCACTGAAGTTTTAAAAGTCAAAGAGTTTCAGTTACAAAAACACTATTGCAACATCTGGAAAGAGGAGGGCATACCAGAAGTCTCGAAGATACAGTAATCATCACCATCTTAAAGAGAGGCACACATCCAATTGTGGTAATAGACAATAGACAATAGGTGCAGGAATAGGTCATTCAGCCCTTCGATCCAGCACCGCCATTCAATGTGATCATGGCAGATCATCCCCAATCAGTACCCCGTTCCTGCCTTCTCCCCATATCCCCTGACTCCCTGACTACCCATGAGAGAATGGAGCGGCTGGGCTTGTACACTATGGAGTTTAGAAGGATGAGAGGGGATCTTATTGAAACAGTGTAGAGGCACCAAACACGTGGTGAACAAATGGGTTACTTTATTCAGGCATAAAAGTTCCATTATACATGCACGTTGGTCCTCTAACATAAAGTTGCTGTTGCTATTGCCTCGTGGGCTCGAGCTGAGCCCCTGCTGAGGTGGAAGGACACTCACCCAAAGAGAGGAGAGAGCTGGTCAGCTCGAAGTAAGAGAGAGAGAGAAGAAGGTTGTACCAGGGTTCGTTTTATATCCCAGGACACACCCCTGTATCCGGTGACAACTCCTCCCTGCCATTGCCCAGTCACGTGACCGACTGCCGAGGGTTCGTGTAGCTAGTGGCCCAACCACCGGGCCACAACATATAAGGGTTTGGACACGCTAGAGGCAGGAAACATGTTCCCGATGTTGGAGGAGTCCAGAACCAGGGGCTACAGTTTAAGAATAAGGAGTAAAAGCCATTTAGAACGGAGACGAGGAAACACTTTTTCTCACAGAGAGTGGTGAGTCTGTGGAATTCTCTGCCTCAGAGGGTGGTGGAGGCAGGTTCTCTGGATACTTTCAAGAGAGAGCTAGATAGGGCTCTTAAAAATAGCGGAGTCATGGGATATGGGAAGAAGGCAGGAACGGGTTACTGATTGTGGATGATCAGCCATGATCACATTGAATGGAGGTGCTGGCTCGAAGGGCCGAATGGCCTACTCCTGCACCTATTGTCTAAAGCCAAATATTTCTCTTGGACCCTGTGTATTTCAATAAATAGTCGGATCTAATGTTCTTATCTTTCCAAGACAAAATACGAAAAAAAATTGTGTGTGGGAAGGAACTGCAGATGCTGGTTTAAACCATAGACACAAATAACTGGATAACTCAGCGGGACTGGCAGCATCGAGACGATACAATACGATACAATACGATACGATAGAACTTTATTCATCCCCCGAGGGAAATTGGTCTGCCAAGAGTCACAACACACAAGGGGCCTGGCCAAGATGGCCATTCGCGGGCCCAGGCAGCGGGTAGTCAACGGCCACATCAGGGTTGGCTGCCTGCCCCTTTACCGGGCCTACGTCCGTGGAGAGGAAACACGCGGTGTCCAAGGGGACTCTGGAGGACACTGGAGGCTGGTCGCCGCGGGAGGTCGAGTGTATTGTTGATAAAGTTGGCGATGTATTAATCTGGTGAGCGTTTGTTTGTAAACTGTCCATATAGGCAGCCTTTGGTCGTGTTAATAGTCTGTATGTTTATTTTTATTTTCTGAATAAAAGTATTTGTATAACAAAGGTACACGGTAAAGGGCGGCAACCTAATCTGCGAGTCTAGAAGAGTTTGCCCTCGACTCAAACTCGCAGCATGGTCGACACGTGGTCCTATGAGGTCACTGGAACTCCCCTTCATGCTCGAGGGAAGTTCCCGCATACTTGCGGCCACAGTTTGGTCGAGGGAAATTTTTCACCATGCTGAAAAATGTTCCACGAGTAAAAATTGGTTGGCATGGTTCTTTTGAACTCGTAGTGCAGTGGAGTGGGGTCGCTAGGCAGTCGAGGGCAGCTGTAGGCAATCTCCTTTCCTGACCGGGCATTTTATATGGCTCATTGGAGTTTTTAGGACCAAGGAAAACCGACCGGTAATGTTAAATGCCCACTTTATTATAATTTGTCTGGCTTCTTAAAAGTGTCTCCACTTCTTCTCCCCCCCTTCTCTCCCCTTGTCTCCCCTTCTCTTCCTCTCTCTCTCTCTCCCCCCCCCCCCCCCCCCCCGCGCTCCCTAAAGGACTTACCGTACACTGTGCAGCCGTCTTTTACCTTCCTCTTCATCACGAGTGTGAATTTCAGACAGCGCTCCCCCGCTTTTCCTGGCCCCCGCCTTTGCCATGTGTGTGTGTGTGTGTGTGTTTGTGCGTGCGTGCGTGCGTGTGTGTGTGTGCAGTCAGTCGATCCGGCTCGCGGTTTCATCCCTGACGGTCGATCCAGCTCGAGGTTTTTCAGGCGAGTGCCCTCGAGCTTGAAGGCCGAAGACACTCGCTGAAAAGTCGCGTCAGTGGGATAGGCCCTTTAGCTTGTATGCGTGCCCCTTCTTCAGTCTGCGTCCTTCCCTTGATCCGGTGCCCTGCCCCCATCCAGGCCCACGAGCAGCTTTGAAAGAGGAGCACGGCTTGTGGCCGCCATCTGCTTCTCAGAACCGCGCAGCGATGCCAAGTTCATGAGCCTTGTATCGTATCAGGAAGTGGACAACATGTGTCTCAGCCGCACATGCTTCTGTGACAACGAGTTGGATCACGGACAGGGAGCTGTTGCAACTCATGCTGAGTGTTAACAGCAGTCGTTAGCATGTGGGGGGGGGGGACTTGACAAGGATGAAGTTTTAGTGGTAGACAAAAGTGCTGGAGAAACTCCGCGGGTGCAGCAGCATCTATGGAGCGAAGGAAATAGGCAACTTTTCGGCCCATAAATGCTGCTGCACCCTCTGAGTTTCTCCAGCACCAGCACTTTTGTCTACCTTTGATTTTCCAGCATCTGCAGTTCCTTCTTAAACAGAAAGATTTAGTGCCATGGAGGCACAGGGTCATATAGCGAGGAAACAGGTCCCAGTGGCCCAACTTGCCCACATGGACCAACATATACGAGGATGTTGACAGGACTCGAGGGTGTGAGCTATAGGGAGAGGTTGAGTAGGCTGGGACTCTATTCCTTGGAGTGTAGGAGGATGAGGGGCGATCTTATCGAGGTGTACAAAATCATGAGAGGAATAGATCGGGTAGACGCTCAGTGTCTCTTGCACAGAGTAGGGGAATCGAGGACCAGAGGACATAGGTTCAAGGTGAAGGCGGAAAGATTTAATAGGAACCTGAGGGGTAACTTTTTCACACATAGGGTGGTGGGTGTATGAAGCAAGCTGCCAGAGGAGGTAGTTGAGGCAGGGACTATCTCAACTTTTAAGAAACAGTTAGACAGGTACATGAATAGGACAGGTTTGGAGGGATATGGGTCAAATGCAGGCAGGTGGGACTAGTGTAGCTGGGACATGTTTGCCGGTGTGGGCAAGTTGGGCCGGAGGGCCTGTCTCCACGCTGTATCGCTCTATGACTCTATCTACACCAGTCTCACCAGCCCGCGTTTGGCCCACATCCCTCTAGACAATAGACAATAGGTGCAGGGGTAGGCCATTCGGCCCTACGAGCCAGCACCACTAAACCTGTCCTATCCATGTACCAGAGTGGTGTGAGTCTTTGATGATACTGGCTGCCTTGAGGCAGCTTTTTGTGCAGCAACCTTCGATGGTGAAAGGGGAGGTTCTTAGAATAAAGGGGAGGTCATTTAAGACTGACCTTTACACCCAGAGGGTTGTGAATTTATGGAATTCCCTGCCACAGAGGGCAGTGGAGGCCAAGTCACTGGATGGATTTAAGAGAGAGTTAGACAGAGCTCTAGGGGCTAGTGGAGTCAAGGGATATGGGGAGAAGGCAGGCACGGGTTATTGATTGGGGACAATCAGCAATGATCACAATGGATGGCGGTGCTGGCTCAAAGGGCCGAATGGCCTCCTCCTGCACCTATTTTCTATGTTTCTATGAGCTAACGCAGGAGAGACACCAAAAAGACTTGTGTTCAGGACAACTCGGAGTGCACATGCAAGCAAAGGCAGCGATGGTTGCAGAGCTGGTAAGGTCACACAAATGGGGAACAGATGGAAGAAAAGACAAAGAAACTATTAACGGGAATCAGACGGCCATGAAGCTTGGCCAATGCTAACAGCAGTCACTTCTCACACGATGCACAACATGAGGCATCAGTCTGTCCATTACACTGGCTGAAGGAGGTCCAGTGGCCAAGACGTGAAGCTAGCACCTCATCTCATAATGTTAAGAGACTTGCCAAAGCCACAAGACACCCTTAACATAGAACGCAGAACTGTGCTGCACAGGAACACGTCCCTCAGCCCACAATGTCTGTGCCGAAGATGATGCCAAGACAAACTAATCTCATCTGCGTGCTTATTGCGATCCTTATCCCTCCATCCCCTGCATATCAATAGACAATAGACAATAGGTGCAGGAGTAGGCAATTTGGCCCTTCGAGCCAGCACCGCCATTCACTGTGATCATGGCTGATCATCCACAATCAGTACCCCGTTCCTGCCTTCTCCCCATATCCTCTGACTCCGCTATTTTTAAGAGCCCTATCTAACTCTCTCATGAAAGCATCCAGAGAACCGGCCTCCACCGCCCTCTGAGGCAGAGAATTCCACAGACTCACCACTCTCTGTGAGAAAAAGCGTATCCATGTACAATTATAAAAGACTCTTAAACACCACTATAGTATCTGCCACCACCACCACCCCTGGCAGCGCGTTCCATGCACCCTCCCACCCTCTTTGTAACCGCTTGGTATTGTATAAACCCGATCCAAGATGGCGCCTAAACCTAGCGACTCATATCCCGTATCGTCTTCCCGCTGACTCTTTAAGGGCCTGTCCCTCTTTTACGAGGTAATTCACAAATTCTCCCGAGTTTTCCCCTTGATTCAAACTCGCCGAATGTTCGTAACGAGTCCGCAGGAGGTCGTTCTAGTTCGTAGATATATCGTAGCGGCCCGCTATGCCAGCCGTAGGTACTCGTGGCATCGGGTAAGTCGGGAAGTTTTTTCCAGCCCGATAAAAAATATCCACGAGTAAAAAAATGGTGGGGATGAAAGAAATCGCAACTTTTCACTCGTAAGGAGAGCATCGAAATAGTCGTGGGAATTCGTAGACATACTCGTAGGAGTTCGTGAACATATTCGTGGAAGTTCGTGGGATTACCACGATCCTGATTTTTTGTTTTAGGTCCTTTCAACTCGGCAGAGGTTTTGAATTAAGTCGTGAAAGTGGGACAGGGGCTTTAGCATGCAACAAAAGCTTTTCACTGTACCTCGGTACACGTGACAATAAACGTAAACCATACTAAACCTTTGTGTGCTGACTACAGAAGTGGGTCTGCAATCACACATTACTATTGCTCCACATTTTCAAACCCCTACTGCAACAGCAGCAGCAGCCCAACAATAGATGATAAACTACACTAAACTAAACCTCTCAGCTTAAAGCTATGCCCTGTCGTCTTTGATATTTCCACCCTGGGGAAAAGGTTCTGACTGTCCCCAAAGGGCCTGTCCAACTTGGCGATTTTTTCGGAGTCATATCAGTGTAGCCAAAAGATTTTGAACATTTCAAAATCCAGCGTTGACAAAAATACGTTGCGAGACTCGAACAAAACACTGCGCGTCATACGTCATCACGCTGCGTCAGGGCGCGTCACCGACAAGTCACGCCGCATCACGCTACGACGTTTCGGTGACCCGATGATGCCGGCAGAAATCGCCAAGTGGGACAGGCCCTTAACTCTATGATCATGCTTTTGATTTCCAAGTTTAGTTTAATTTAGTTTAGCTTGGAGATACAGCATGGAATTAGGCCCTTCGGTCCACCGAGTCCCTTGCCGACCGGCGATCTGCATACACTGACACTATCCTGCAAACACCAGGGGAAATTTACAATTTTACCGTAGCCAATTAAACGTCAAACCTGCGTCTATGCAGTGTGGGAGGAAACCGGAGCACCCGGAGAAAACCCACGCTGGTCACGGGATGGACGGACAAACTCCGTACAGACGGCACCCGAGGTCACGATCTCTGGCGTTGTGAGGCAGCAACTCTGCTGCTGCGTCACCGTTCCGCCCTTAACTAAATTAAATTAAACTACACCTCTATATACGCCTTGTATAAGATTTGGTGAGACCGCATTTAGAGTATTGTGTTCAGTTCTGGGCACCATGTTATAGGAAAGATGTTGTCAAGCTTGAAAGGGTTCAGAAATGATTTACGAGGATGTTGCCAGGACTAGAGGGTGTGAGCTATAGGGAGAGGTTGAGTAGGCTGGGTCTCTATTCCATGGAGCGCAGGAGGATGAGGGGTGATCATGTAGAGGTGCACAAAATCATGAGAGGATTAAATCGGGTAGATGCACAGTCTCTTGCCCAGAGTAGGGGAATCGAGAACCAGAGGACATAGGATCAAGGTGAAGGGGAAAAGATTTAATAGGAATCCGAGGGGTAACTTTTTCACAAGGTGTATGGAACGAGCCGCTAGAGGAGGGAGCTGAGGCTGGGACTATCCTATCGTTTAAGAAACAGTTAAGAAACTTGGGCGTTATTACGTGACAATAAATCAAACTCAAACACTAGCACTATCCTACACACACTAGGGATAATTTACAGATTTTACCAAAGCCAATTAACCTACAAACCTGCATGTCTTTGGTGTGTGGGAGGAAACCGGAGCACCCAGAGAAAACTCAGGCAAGTGGCGGGGAGAAGGCGCACACTCCGTCCAGACAGCACCCGTGGTCAGGATGGAACCTGGGTCACCGGCGCTGTGAGGCAGCAACTCTACCGCTGCGCAACCTGGAGCGCATGGTCTTTGAGGGCGGCGGAAACAGGACTGGAATGGCGGTGACTCTATGACTCTCAGCTACACCCTCAAGTCTTTGATATTTCCACCTTGGCAAAAAATGTTCGGACTGTCTAACTCTACCGCCAAGCTTTTGATTTCCTGTCCTGAGATTGAAATAGTCAAAGAGAAGTTCACATGGCAATGTGAACAATCTGCCCAACATACGCCTGAAGTCCCGCAAACCCTTCCGTTAAATCCCTGGAAGACTTGGACTCCAAGACTGAGCGGCGCGGAGCCTGGAAAGATGCCAACACCAACAATGGAGAGGTGATCGCAGACCCCACAGTGAAACCACCGGGTTATGACCTGAATCGCAAGCAATGGCTAACCCTGAACAGAATCCGCACCCTCCATGCAAGAACAGCCCATCACCTGCATAAGTGGGGAGGGCGACAGACAGTCCTGCTTGTGACTGCGGACATCCGGACCAGACCATCCCACACATCGTGAATGACTGCGCATTGAGGCTTTTCCCTGGTAGCATCAAAGCCATCCACCAACTGATGCTGTCCTGGCCTGGATGTCTGCCCTTGGCCTACAACTTTAGGCTGTGCACGCCACACGCAAGAAGTGGAAGATGGCAAGGAGTAGATGGAAAACATGTTCCCAATGTTGGGGGAGTCCAGAACCAGGGGCCACAGTTTAAGAATAAGGAGTAAGCCATTTAGAACGGAGACGAGGAAACACTTTTTCTCACAGAGAGTTGTGAATCTGTGGAATTCTCTGCCTCAGAGGGCGGTGGGAAACTTTCAAAAGAGCGCTAGATAGGGCTCTTAAAGATAGCGGAGTCAGGGGATATGGGGAGAAGGCAGGAACGGGGTACTGATCGGGGATGATCAGCTGAATGGCGGTGCTGGCTCGAAGGGCCGAATGGCCTACCCCTGCACCTATTGTCTATAATAAACCAAGACTCCACAGCCGTCTGTGACAATGAATTCCACAGATCCACCACCCTCTGACTAAAGAAATTCCTCATCTCCTTTCTAAAGGTGCGTCCTTTTATTCTGAGGTTGTGCCCTATGGTCCTAGACTCTCCCGCTAATGGAAACATCCTCTCCACATCCGCTCTATCCAGGCCAGTCGCTATTCAGTAAGTTTCAATGAAGTCCCCCCTTCATTCTTCTAAACTCCAGTTCCTTGAAATGCTCGAAAAAAACACTGCGCGTCATACGTCATCACGCTGCGTCAGGGCGCGTCACCGACAAGTCACGCCGCATCACGCTACGACGTTTTGGTGACCCGATCATCCAACTCAGTATCCTGTACCTGCCTTCTCTCCATACCCTCTGATCCCCTTAGCCACAAGGGCCACATCTAACTCCCTCTTAAATATAGCCAATGAACTGGCCTCGACTACCCTCTGTGGCAGAGAGTTCCAGAGATTCACCACTCTCTGTGTGAAAAAAGTTCTTCTCATCTCGGTTTTAAAGGATTTCCCCCTTATCCTTAAGCTGTGACCCCTTGTCCTGGACTTCCCCAACATCGGGAGCAATCTTCCTGCATCTAGCCTGTCCAACCCCTTAAGAATTTTATAAGTTTCTATAAGATCCCCTCTCAATCTCCTAAATTCTAGAGAGTATAAACCAAGTCTATCCAGTCTTTCTTCATAAGACAGTCCTGACATCCCAGGAATCAGTCTGGTGAACCTTCTCTGCACTCCCTCTAGGGCAATAATGTCCTTCCTCAGATTTGGAGACCAAAACTGTACGCAATACTCCAGGTGTGGTCTCACCAAGGCCCTGTACAACTGCAGTAGAACCTCCCTGCTCCTATACTCAAATCCTTTTGCTATGAAAGCTAACATACCATTCGCTTTCTTCACTGCCTGCTGCACCTGCATGCCTACTTTCAATGACTGGTGTACCATGACACCCAGGTCTCGCTGCATCTCCCCTTTTCCTAGTCGGCCACCATTTAGATAATAGTCTGCTTTCCTGTTTTTGCCACCAAAATGGATAACCTCACATTTATCCACATTATACTGCATCTGCCAAACATTTGCCCACTCACCCAGCCTATGTAACTATGTAACATAAATCACATTCCTAATTGCTTGACAATTCCAAGAGTGTCAAGTATTGTCAAATGTCTTGAAACAGAGCAATGAAATTCTTACTTGCAGCAGTTTAACAGATATATAAACATAATATTCTGTAAACACCATGCTAAACAACAAAAAAAGTTCTGTATATATACCTAATATAAAAATAAACAGTAATAGTGCAAATACAAAAATAATGCCCCCAAGTCTATCCAGTTCACAGCTTATTTAGAGGTTGTAGTTCATAATTTCATAATTTCTAGGAGCAGAATTAGGCCATTCGGCCCATCAAGTCTACTCTGCCATTCAATCATGGCTGATCTATCTCTCTCTCCTGCCTTCTCCCCATAACCCCTGACACCCGTACTAATCAAGAACCTATCTCTGCCTTAAAAATATGCATTGGCCTCCACAGCCGTCTGTGACAATGAATTCCACAGATCCACCACCCTCTGACTAAAGAAATTCCTCATATCCTTTCTAAAGGTGCGTCCTTTTATTCTGAGGTTGTGCCCTATGGTCCTAGACTCTCCCGCTAATGGAAACATCCTCTCCACATCCGCTCTATCCAGGCCAGTCGCTATTCAGTAAGTTTCAATGAAGTCCCCCCTTCATTCTTCTAAACTCCAGTTCCTTGAAATGCTCATCATATGTTAACCCACTCATTCCTGGGATCATTCCCGTAAGCCTCCTCTGGATCCTCTCCAATGCCAGCACATCCTTCCTCAGATATGGGCCCCAAAACTGCTCACAATGGTCCAAATGCGGCCTGACCAGCGCCTTCTCAAGCCTCACCATTACATCCCTGTGTTTGTATTCTAGCTCTCTCATACTACCGATTCTACTTGCATATTAACTTCTTAGACAATAGACAATAGATGCAGGAGTAGGCCATTCGGCCCTTCAAGCCAATTTGGAATCCTGCACCCGCATTCCCAAGTCTCTTTGAACCTCCGATTTCTGAATTAGACGGTTTGTCGCATTTAATAGCCTGATGGCTGTAGGGAAGAAGCTGTTCCTGAACCTGGACATTACAGTTTTCAGGCTCCTGTACCTTCTTCCCGATGGCAGGGGTGAAGTGAGCGTGTGGCCAGTATGATATGGGTCCCTGATGATGCTGGCTGCCTTCTTGAGGCAGCGACCCCGGTAAATCCCTTTGAGTTCAGTTTAGTTTATTGTCACGTGCATCAAGGTACAGTGAAAAGCTTTTGTTGCGTGCTATCCAGTCAGCAGAAAGACAATACATGATTACAATCGAGCCGTTATAATAATAATAATACCCGTACTGCATTGCACTGTACAGATACACGATAAGGGAATAACGTTCAGTGTAAGGTAAAGCCAGCAAAGTCCAGTCAAGGATAGTCCGAGGGTCACCAGAGAGGTAGATAGTAGTTCAGCGCCGCTCTCTGGTTGTGGCAGGATGCCTCAGTTGCCTGATAACAGCTGGGAAGAAACTGTCCCTGAATCTGGAGGTGTGCGTTTTCACACTTCTGTACCTCTTGCCCGATGGGAGAGGGGAGAAGAGGGAGTGGCAGGGGTGAGACTGGTCCTTGATGATGCTGCTGGCCTTGCCGAGGCAGCGTGAGGTGTAGATGGAGTTAATGGAAGGGAGGTTGGTTTGGGTGATGGTCTGGGCTGCGTCCACAATAGGAGGGGAGGTCAGTACCCGTGATGGACCGGGCAGTGTCCAGCACTTTTTTGCAGTCTCCTTCGCTCCTAGGCATCCGAGTTGCCGAACCAGGCCGTCATGCAACCAGACAACGTGCACTCCACTGACAGCCACCACTGACATGACGAATGAATTGCTTTGTAGGATTATAACGTTCTTCCAAATTGGAAGGTTGTGCCGGGTATTATTCATAGTTCCAACTTACGATGGTAGAGTTACAAATATGCTGTTGCAT
This sequence comes from Amblyraja radiata, assembly GCF_010909765.2. Classification (NCBI taxonomy): domain Eukaryota; kingdom Metazoa; phylum Chordata; class Chondrichthyes; order Rajiformes; family Rajidae; genus Amblyraja; species Amblyraja radiata. The sequence goes on from NC_045956.1 coordinate 182,341,110, forward strand.
CTTACTCAATCCCAATAAAGATCCTGTCACCAGCTGAGATTTCTCTGCTAAAATGGCATGAATAAGCAAATGTGGGGGGGAACAGCAGCCAAATATGCACCCCCAAGTTAGAAATGTTGTCTTCTCATTTTCCAGGGTTAGCATTAGGATCCAACATTGGATATTTTCTGATGAAAGTCCGTTCCGACTTTGCATTTTCTTCACACAGACGATTTTTCAGCCAATTGTCCATTGCAGAATCGGAGTTACACAGAATAACAAAGGGGCATCTTGTCCACGCCAACCATCAGAAACGGGCGCCGCACGGACATTTTCTTATCAATAATGATTTCTCCAACTTCCAGTAACCCTTGCGTCCCCTCTCTCTCCGTCTCTCCCCCACCAAAGTTGTTGTACGGGATTCAAAGTCGACCTTTTTCTTCAAACAAAGTCTGAAGAAGGGTCTCGACCCAAAACTTCGCCCATTCCTTCACTCCAGAGATGCTGCCTGTCCCACTGAGTTACTCCAGCATTTTGTGTCTCCCTTCAAAGTCGGCGTGTTGAGTCTCATTGTCTTTTACTCATTTTCACCTAGCCCAATGGTGCAATAATGCCCTTATCATCGTTACTATTTTGCACATCTTTCATTCATTTGTTCTCTATCTCTCCACATCACCGTCTATAGCTCACGTATATAACTTTCCCCTGACTCTCTGTCTGAAGACGCATCTCAAGCCGAAACATCACCTATTCCTTTTCTCCAGAGCTGCTGAGATACTCCAGCTTCAATGCAACGCCCATGACAGCCAAAGAGTAGTAAAAGAAAGTTGTAAAGCAAGACGGCAACTTACCTTTTAGTCTTCATCTGTTCTCGTAACTTGCTGTACATCTCCAGAACTGGGGGAGAAGAAGGACAAAGATCACACACTGTCATCTGTACCTGTTTATTTAGTTTAAACAATAGACAGTAGGTCAATCGGCCCTTCGAGCCAGCACTGCCATTCAATGTGATCATGGCTGATCATCCACAATCAGTACCCAGTTCCTGCCTTCTCCCCCATATCCCCTGACTCCGCTATCTTTAAGAGCCCTATCTAGCTCCCTCTTGAAAGCATCCAGAGAACCAGCCTCCACCGCCCTCTGAGGCAGAGAATTCCACAGACTCACCACTCTCTGTGTGAAAAAGTGTTTCCTCATCTCTGTTCTAAATGGCTTACCCCTTATTCTTAAACTGTGGCCCCTGGTTCTGGACTCCCCCAACATCGGGAACATGTTTCCTGCCTCTAGCGTGACCAAACCCTTAAAAATCTTATATGTTTCAATGAGATCTCCTCTCATCCTTCTAAATTCCAGAGTGTACAAGTCCAGCTGCTCCATTCTCTCAGCATATGACAGTCCCGCTCTAGTTTGGAGATCAGGGTGGAAACAGGCCCTCTGGCCCACCGAGTCTGCACCGACCAGCGATCCCCGCACATTAACACTACCCTACACACACTAGGGACAATTTTTACATTTATACCAAGAAATTCAACCTACAAACCTGTACGCCTTTGGAGCATGGAAGGAAACCAAAGTTCTCGGAGAAAACCCACGCAGGTCACAGGGAGAACGTACAAACTCCGTGCAGACAGCACCCGTAGTCAGGATGGAACCCGGGTCTCTGGTGCTGTGAGGCGGCAACTCTACCGCTACGCCACCGTGCCATTGTTTGACTGGGTCAACTACCTCCTCCGGCAGCTCGTTCCATACCCCTACCACCCTTTGTGTGGAAAAGGTTACCCCTCAGATTCCTAATAAATATTTTCCCCCTTCACCTTAAAGTTGAAGACATTCTTGCCATAGAGGGAGTACAGAGAAGGTTCACCAGACTGATTCCTGGGATGGCAGGACTTTCATATGAAGAAAGACTGGATAGACTCGGCTTGTACTCGCTAGAATTTAGAAGATTGAGGGGGGATCTTATAGAAACTTACAAAATTCTTAAGCGGTTGGACAGGCTAGATGCAGGAAGATTGTTCCCGATGTTGGGGAAGTCTAGAACAAGGGGTCACAGTTTAAGGATAAGGGGGAAGTATTTTAGGACCGAGATGAGAAAAACATTTTTCACACAGAGAGTGGTGAATCTCTGGAATTATCTGCCACGGAAGGTAGTTGAGGCCAGTTCATTGGCTATATTTAAGAGGGAGTTAGATGCGGCACTTGTGGCTAAAGGGATCAGGGGGCATGGAGAGAAGGCAGGTACGGGATACTGAGTTGGATGATCAGCCATGATCACATTGAATGGCGGTGCAGGCTCTAAAAGGGCCGAATGGCCTACTCCTGCACCTATTGTCTATGTTTCTATGTTAAACCTATGTCCTCAGTTTCACGCATTAACTGCCCTTATTTTGACAATTAATAGAATAGAATACGTTTATTCTCTTACATTTACATTTACATACATTTACATACGTTTACATACGTTTACATACGTTTACATACGTTTACACTCTTGACTCCCTTCAAATCTGTCACTGGGTTATCAAACGCAGAGAGCTGCCTCCCTCAAAGTATCTTTACAATTCCACTTTGGGAACTAGATTTTCATTGCCAGATTTCTCGCTCGGTCTTCAGCTGCGAGTGATAAATAGGTGGCCAGAGATGGAGGTGAATCATTCATCTCACAGTGTCACATGCGATTCATCAGCGGCCTGCCAACACCTTTGCTGCCCCCCCCCCTGCACACTTCACCCAGCTGCTAAACTCGTCAGTGCACTCACGCCCCAGAGCTGCTGTCAGCGCACGCTAACAAATTGATCTGGGCTTGGGGTCGCAATGTTTTTTGTGCCAAGCTCGAGTCTGAATGGCGGTCGGCGTTGATTCAGATCATCGAAGCTGGATGCCTGTTTTGTTTCTCTGAGGCACTTGACAACTTTAGTTTTTAGTTTTAGTTTTCGAGATACAGCGCGGAAACATCGACCCTTCGGCCCACCGAGTTCCGTACCGACCCACAACACTAACGCTACCCTGCACACACTAGGGACAATTTACACTTATACCAAACCAAGTAACCTACAAAGCTGTACGACTTTGGAGCGTGGGAGCAAACCGAAGATCTCGGAGAAAACCAACGCACCTGTAGTCGGGATCGAACCCGGGTGTCTGGCGCTGTGAGGCAGCAACTCTACCGCTGCACCACCCTTGGTGGGAAAAACAGAACAAGATCCCATGGTGGTGCAGCGGTAGAGTAGATATCATGTATCTAAGGCCTGTATCATAGACTGTAAAGGCTCGATTGTAATCATGTAGTGTCTTTCCGCTGACTGGTTAGCACGCAACAAAAGCTTTTCACTGTACCTCGGTACATGTGAGAATAACATTTAAAAAAAACAAGTCTGTGTGACTGAGGCCCACAGAATAAAGTACAGTTAAGATCCATTGCAGGTTTGTGTGAGTAAGGTGTGGAAGACAGTGAAATCTGCACCAAGTTCAAGTTCAAGTTCAAGTTCAAGTGAGTTTATTGTCATGTGTCCCTGTATAGGACAATGAAATTCTTGCTTTGCTTAAGCACACAGAAAATAGTAGGCATTTACTACAAAACAGATAAATGTGTCCATATACCGTGATATAAATATATACACACATGAATAAATAAACTGGTAGTGCAAATAACAGAAAGTGGTTGCTAATAATCAGAGTTTTGTCCGAGCCAGGTTTAATAGCCTGATGGCTGAGGGGAAGTAGCTATTCCTGAACCTGGTTGTTGCAGTCTTCAGGCTCCTGTACCTTCTACCTGAAGGTAGCAGGGAGATGAGTGTGTGGCCAGGATGGTGTGGGTCTTTGATGATACTGCCAGCCTTTTTGAGGCAGCGACTGCGATAAATCCCCTCGATGGAAGGAAGGTCAGAGCCGATGATGGACTGGGCAGTGTTTACTACTTTTTGTAGTCTTTTCCTCTCCAGGGCGCTCAAATTTCCGAACCAAGCCACGATGCAACCGGTCAGCATGCTCTCTACTGTGCACCTGTAGAAGTTAGAGAGAGTCTTCCTTGACAATCCGACTCTCCGTAATCTTCTCAGGAAGTAGAGGCGCTGATGAGCTTTTTTGATAATTGCGTTAGTGTTCTCGGACCAGGAAAGATCTTCAGAGATGTGCACCCCCAGGAATTTGAAGTTCTTGACCCTTTCAACCATCGACCCGTTGATATAAATGGGGCTGTGGGTCCCCCTCCTACTCCTTCCACCATAGCCGTCCATATAGAGTTTGTACATTCTCCATGTGACTACGTGGGTTTCCTCCCACACTCCAAAGATTTACAGGTTTGTAGGTTAATTGGCTTTAGGTAAAAGAATCGTAAATTGTCCCTAGTGTGTGCAGGATAGTGCTAGTGTACGGGGTGATCGTTGGTCGGCGTGGACACGGTGGGGCCGAAGAGCCTGTTTCCGCGCTGTATCGAAGTCTAAAGTAAAGCATTCAAGAAACAGGATATTGCCGATGTCCTAGAATGGAAAGCCACATCTTGGTAGCAGATTAGTTTAGTTTGGTTTAGTTTAGAGATACAGCGCGGAAACAGGCCCTTCGGCCCACTGACTCAGCACTGACCAGCGATCCCCGCACACTAACACTATCCTGCACCCACTAGGGATAATTTACACTTATAGCAAGCCAATTAACCTACAAACCTGTACGTCTTTGGAGTGTGGGAGGAAACCCCGAAGATCCTGGAGAAAACCCAGGGAGAAGGTACAAACTCCGTACAGACAGCACCCGTAGTCAGGATGGAACCCTGGTCTCTGGCGTTGTAAGCGCTGTAAGGCAGCAACTCTGCCGCTGCACCACCGTGCACCCTAGATGCAGTTTAGAGGGAAGATTTGAGAGTAGCAGAAAATAATGGGCCTGTCCCACATAGGCGATTATTCAGGCGACTGCCGGAGACTGTCAAGTTGCCGGCAGTCGCCTGAAAAACTGGCTACTGGAACGGCGACTGTCAGAGTGGAACACACACACACACATCGCTTCCTTCACCAGCCCGTTATGCAGGACAAGCGGGGGGAACACTGTCTGAGTGAAATTCACACGGCGCAAAGCCAAGGTGACACCGCGATGAACAGGAAGGTTGGCGCTGTAATTAAGACGGCTAAAGCACAGTGTACGGTAAGTCCTTTCAAAGAGGGTGGGGAGAAGGGGGAGAGGGAGGGAGAAGGAGTGGAGACAACTTTTAAGAAGCCAGAGATACAACGACTGCTTACGCCTTTTTTCGCCAATGAGCCAATGAAATCCACCGGTCAGCACCGGCTACAACCTACGAGAACCTTCGACCTCCTGGCAACCCACCTACGGCACGAGAATTCTTAGAATAAAGGGGAGGTCATTTAAGACTGAGGTGAGAAAAAACTTGTTCACCCAGAGAGTTGTGAATTTATGGAATTCCCTGCCACAGAGGGCAGTGGAGACCAAGTCACTGGATGGATTTAAGAGAGAGTTAGATAGAGCTTTAGGGGCTAGTGGAGTCAAGGGATATGGGGAGAAGGCAGGCACGGGTTATTGATAGGGGACGATCAGCCATGATCACAATGAATGGCGGTGCTGGCTAAAAGGACCGAATGGCCTCCTCCTGCACCTATTTTCTATGTTTCTATGTTCTATGTTCCATGGCGGCTTCATTCCAGTCGCCGCTAATTTTTCAACATGTTGTAAAAATTCGGGGCGACCGTAAGGAGGCCGTGACTAGTTCCCAAAATGCGGGAACTCCTCACGACCATGAAGGCGACTCCCCGGCAACTACCCGCGAACATGGTGGCGACTTCAGTCGCCTAAAAAGTGGCCTAAGTGAGACAGGCCCATTATGGTGAGTGAGTGCAGAGGAGTGAAGCATGATCCAAATCTGTGCCTGCTGCTTGACTTGTAACAGTGGGCTCATTCTAACGATGTTTCCTTGCCCTGCCAGGGCTGGAATAGTCTTATGAGTCAGACTGGGAGTGAAGAACCACCATCCGTCCCAGGGGTATAACAACTGCCACCATTTGTGAGCAAGGGTATGACTAGCCTCAACGTGGGAGATCCTGGTTCATTAGTTCACCCAGCAGCCAGCCACCATAAACACAGTCAATGAATGGCAACTTTCCCCTTACATTCGACCTCCCAAAGAGCGACGCCTCACACTTGCATGGTTATAAAGTCTTGATTCATTCATCCACTGCTGAACCGACCCTGTCTTGTGTCAGAAACACCCCGTCTCAATAAGCATGGACAAAAATCTCGACTGACTGTCCAGAACAGGCAGTATAGTAGAGCGTGAGGAAGGATATCTACTTTACACAAAGCATTTAGAATAGAGGGAGGGGTGGGGTGGCATGGTGGCACAGCGGTAGAATTGCTGCCTGACATCGTCAGAGGCCTGGGTTGGAGCCTGACTATGGGCGCAGCGGTAGAGTTGCTGCCTTACAGCAAAATGCAGCCTGGGTTCGATCCCGACTACGGGCGCTGTCTGTACGGAGTTTGTACGTTCTCCCCCTGGCCTGCGTGGGTTTTCTCCGAGATCTTCGGTTTCCTCCCACACTCCAAAGCCGTGCAGGTCTGCAGTTTAATTGGCTTGGTAAATGTAAAAATTATCCAGTATAAAATTGTCCAACTTCCCGTATAGTCCCTGCTGGACTCTTCGGAAGGTACAACTCTGTTGTGAGGTGTTGCAACGTGTCAAACCCAGGCAGGACCTACACAGTAAATAGCAGAGCCCTGGAGATAATGAGGGGCTAAGATACAGTGAATGCTCACATTATATTTGTACGGGTAGACGATCCTAATGGGCCTGTCTCACTTAGTCGACTTTTTAGGCAAGTGCAGTAGACTCTGCGCTCGCCACATGGTGGCCACCTGTTCGTTGGTGGTCTCTGGTGAGTCTCCTTCATGGTCGCGATGAGTTCCCACATTCTGGGAACTCCTCGCGGCCTCAGTATGGTCGCCACAAATTTTTCAACGTGTTGAAAATGTTTCTGCGACCAAAAATTGGTCGCCATGGAGATAATCGATAGTCCTGTAGTCGTAGGTGCAGTTGCCGTGGGGTTGCCATGTAGTTATAAGTAGTCGAGGTAGTCGTAGGTAGTTTTAGCTAGTCGCCTTTGCTGACCGGACATTTTCATTGGCTCATTCGGGAAAAAAACGTAAGCAGGAGTTTTCAGAACCAAGGATAACCGACCGGTAATGTTAAATGTCCGCCGAGCTTCACAGCCGTGTATCTCTGACTTCTTAAAAGTTGTCTCCACCCCTTCTCCCCCTTTCTCCCCCCCCCCCCTCTTTTAAAGGACTTACCGCACTAGCCGTCTTAACCTTCCTTTTCATCGTGATGTGTGTCTGTATCACCTTGGCTTTGCACCGTGTGAATTTCAGTCAGCGCTCCCCCGCTTACCCTGGCTGTGTGTGTGTGTGTGTGTGTGTGTGTGTGTGTGTGTGTGTGTGTGTGTGTGTGTGTGTGTGTGTGTGTGTGTGTGTGCGCGTGTGTGTGTGCGCGCGCGTGTTCCACTCTGACAGTCGCCGTTCCAGTTCCCGGTTTTTCAGGCGGCTGCCGGCAACTTGACAGTCGCCGGCAGTCCGTTGAAAAATCACCTAAGTGGGACAGGCCCTTCTAAATAGCATCGAAGAACTTTATTTCCACAGCGTGTGCCATGGATCTAGTTTTGAGATAGTGTGGAAACAGGCCCTTCGGCCCACCGAGTCCGTGCCGACCAGCCATCACTCCAGACACTAGTCAGTCCCTCTTCTCCCCTCTCCCATCAGGCAAAATGTATAGAAGTGTGAAAACGCTCACCTCCAGATTCAGGATCAGTTTCTTCCCAGCTGTTATCAGGCAACTGAATCATCCTACCAACAACTAGAGGGCGACTATCTGAGCTACCTCATTGGAGATCCTCAGACTATCTCTATCTTTGATCTGAATTTACTGGCTTTATCTTGCACTAAACATTATTTAAGTTATTCCCTTCATCATGTTTCTCTACATTGTGGACGTCTCGATTGTAATCATGTATTGTCTTTCCGCTGACTGGTTAGCACGCAACAAAAGTTTTTCACTGTACCTCGGTACACGTGACAATAAACTAAACTCAAATTTGTAAATTGTCACACCAGGAACAATTTACAAATTTTACCAATGCCAATTAACCAACAACCTGTATGTCTTTGGAGTGTGGGAGGAAACCGGAGCACCCAGAGAAAACCCAGGCAGGTCACAGGGAGAAGGTGTAAACTCCGTACAGACAGCACCCGTAGCCAGGATGGAACCCGGGTCTCTGGCGCTGTGAGGCAGCAACTCTACCGCTGCGCCACCTGGAGCACATTGTCTTCGAGGGAGGTGGAAACAGGAAAGGAAATCCGATAAGCACTCGAGGCAAATAAATTGTCACGGATACAGCTCAAAAAGGCAGAGGAGTTTTTTCTTGACCACTTTTAACCCCGATCCAAAATCTCAAACAGATTAATCTCATTACCGTTATGCATCATCCAAGAGGACTCCTCTACAGAGAGCCAGCAATGACTCAGTGGGCAGATCCAATTACTCTTGCGCCATCTTAAAGTACACGTGACAATAAACTAAACGGAACTGTAGCTTACAACCCATGAATGTTGATGTATGAATATTGATTTCTCAAACTTCAAATAATCTTTGCTTTCCCTCTCTCCCTTCTCCATCCTAGTTCTCCAACTAGTTCTACTGCCCTTCTTCTTCTTGCGTTTGAGGCAGCAGAGGTTATGTGACGGCCTCCAGGCGCTGCAGACAGTTCAACGTGCTATTGTCGAGGGCCATGAGGTCTACCCCTCCACCAGGGGGGGCGGAGGACAGCGCAGTCGAAAATGAGGTGCTGCTGCGCTGTTTGCTGGTCTGTTCCACACACGCAGGCTGCTGATGGATGTAGCCCCCCAGCGATGCATGTTGGCGTTGAACCGGCCGACCCCTCTACAGAGCTGGTTCAGGGCGACCAACTCTTTGCGGGGCAGGTCCGAGCCCGGTGGGGCTGTGGTGTTTGGTGCAACAGTGAATTGTCCTGATTAAAGAATACTGTCCTGATTAAATAGACAATAGACAATAGGTGCAGGAGTAGGCCATTCGGCCCTTCGAACCAGCTCTATTCCACCGATCATTCAATGTGATCAAGGCTGATCATCCACAATCAGTATCCCGTTCCTGCCTTCTCCCCATATCCCCTGACTCCGCTATCTTTAAGAGCCCTATCTAGCTCTCTTTTGAAAGTATCCAGAGAACCGGCCTCCACCACCTTCTGAGGCAACTCTCTGTGTGAAGAAGTGTTTCCTCGTCTCCGTTCTAAATACTTACCCCTTATTCTTAAACCTTGACCCCTGGTTCTGGACTCCCCCAACATCGGGAACATGTTTGCTGCCTCTAGCGTGTCCAAACCCTTAATAATCTTATATGTTTCAATAAGTTAACTCTCATCCTTCAAGATCCCATTCTCATCCTAAAATATACAGGCCCAGCCACTCCATTCTCTCAGCATATGACAGTCTCGCCATCCCAGGAATTAACCTTGTAAACCTACGCTGCACTCCCTCAATAACAAAAATGTCCTTCCTCACATTTGTAGGCCAAAACCGCATACAATACTCCAGGTGTGGTCTCACGAGGGCCCTATACAACTGCAGAAGGACCTCTTTGCTCCTATACTCAACTCCTCGTGTTATGAAGGCCAACATGCCATTCGGTTTCTTCACTGCTTGTACGTGCATGCTTACTTTCATAGACTGACAAACAAGGACTCCCAGATCTCATTCTACTTCCCCTTTTCCAAACTTGACACCATTTAGATAATAATCTGGCTTCCTGTTTTTACTGCCAAAGTGGATAACTTCACATTTATCCACATTAAACTGCATCTGCCCACTCACCCAACCTGTCCAAGTCACCCTGCATTCTCATAGCATCCTCCTCACAGTTCACACTGCCATCCAGCTAAATATTGATTGTATGCCACATTGTCACTTTCCCCTCAGCTAACAATGAACCTCTACATTTCCTTATCATCATCTGCTTTGATCTGTCGTTTTCACACCTTACCCCTTCCATATCTCTCGTTTCCCTCTCCCCTAACTCTCAGTCTGAAGAAGGGTCTCGACCCGAAACGTCACCCATTCCTTCTCTCCAGAGATGCTGCCTGTCCAACTGCGTTAAACCCGTCCCACGGTACGAGTTCATTCCAAGGGTTCTCCCGAGTTTGCCCTGATTCGAACTCGGAGATTTACGGTAATGGCCACTCGTCGGTACTCGGGGCTCTCGTGGACATTTTTCAACATGTTGAAAAATCTTCACGAGTCTTCCCGTGCTTACCTGCCGTTAGCGAGTCTTCCCGAGCTTACCTGCCGTTAGCGCAAAGAGACGTCCCCGAGCTCCGATGTACCCGCTACGTTCATTCTCCGTGCTTACAACGAGTTTGATTTTTTTAAAACTCGGAAGAGCTCTTGGAATGAACTCGTACCGTGGGTCAGGGCCATTAGTCCACCATTTTGTGTCTGTCTTCTGTAGTGTAGTTTTGTTTGGTTTAGGATCAGTTTAAAGATAAGGCAGCAACTCTACCGCTGCGCCAATGTGCACCTTTAATTTCTGAGCGTCATATGTACCACCAACTTGCCCAACAACTAGTGAGCAGTCCTGAGCTACTATCTACCCTCATCAGGCGACTGAACCATCCTACCACAACCAGAGAGCAGCGCGGAAACACTTTCTACATCATTGAAGACCCTCGGAATATCTTTGATCGGCATTTAGACAATAGACAATAGGTGCAGGAGTAGGCCATTCGGCCCTTCGAGCCAGCACCACCATTCAATGTGATCATGGCTGATCATCCCCAATCAGTACCATGTTCCTGCCTTCTCCCCATATCCCCTGACTCCGTTACCTTTAAGAGCCCTATCTAGCTCTCTCTTGAAAGCATCCAGAGAACCGGCCTCCACCACCCTCTGAGGCAGAGAATTCCACAGACTCACCACTCTCTGTGAGAAAAAGTGTTTCCTCGTCTCCGTTCTAATTGGCTTACTCCTTATTACATAGAAACATAGAAACATAGAAAATAGATGCAGGAGTCGGCCATTCGGCCCTTCGAGCCTGCACCGCCATTCAGTATGATCATGGCTGATCATCCAACTCAGTATTCTGTAACTGCCTTCTCTCCATACCCCCTGATCCCTTTAGCCACAAGGGCCACATCTCACTCCCTCTTAAATATAGCCAATGAACTGGCCTCAACTACCTTCTGTGGCAGAGAATTCCACAGATTCACCACTCTCTGTGTGAAAAATGTTTTCCTCATCTCGGTCCTAAAAGATTTCCCCCTTATCCTTAAACTGTGACCCCTTGTTCTGGACTTCCCCAACATCGGGAACAATCTTCCTGCATCTAGCCTGTCCAACCCCTTAACAATCTTATATGTTTCATATTTTCTGGACTTTATCTTGCACTAAACGTTACCCATGTTATTCCCTTTACCCTGTATCTGTACACTGTGGACGGCTCAATTGTAATCATGTATTGTCTTTCCACTGACTGGATAGCACGCAACAAAAGCTTTTCACTGTACCTCGGTTCATGCGACAATAGACTCAACTACCGAGGAACATGAAGAGCTTTGTTTTGCATGCTCTCCAAACATTATGGGGTTGAAAGGCCTGAATGTTCCTGTGCTGTAATGTGCTACATTATCTCAAAGACCAGCAGATGTGTAGATACAATCCACAAGTCCAACCTCCGCAGTTTTGGGGACAGAGCCTTCTCCAGGGCAGCTCCCAGGCTCTGGAACTCCCTCCCCCAACTGATCCGCAATTCCGTGTCCCTCACCATCTTCCAGTCCCGCCTCAAGACCCATCTCTTCACCTCTGCCTATCCTTAGCCCCACGTCCCCGTCCCTTTTCATCTGTGCATTAATTGCCTCATACTGTGTTTTGTATTGAATTCTGTCTTTACTTTGTGTACTAGTCATGTCTCTACTATTTATTTCATTCCCCTTACATGTTTTTCCTCTACATGCTCAATTTTTGTAAGATGTCCTTGAGACTCTTGAAAGGCGCCCATAAATAAAATTTATTATTATTATTATTATACAATGAACTACAGATGCTGGTTTACTGCAGATGCCGCAGAGTTTCATCAGGTCAGGCAGCATCTTTGCAGAAGATGGATAGGTGAAGTTTTGAGTGGGGACCATTCTTCAGGTTTATAGATTCATTGTGAATTGCCCATGAGGGACCCCTACCACCCCAGCAACGGACTGTTCCAGCCGCTACGGTCAGGCAAGCGCCTCCGCTGTCACGTAGCAACAACAGAGAGGATGAGACGGAGTTTCTTCCCACAGGCCATCAGGACTGTAAACTCTGATCTCACCAGGGAGTCTTTAAAAAAAAAGTAAATAAAGGTTCTGTTCTGTTGTTCTGTTGTTTTGCACAATCCCGCAGGCATTGCCACTTTCATTTCACCGCACATCTTGTTTATATGTGACAAATAAACTTGACTTGACCCTAGTGTGCAGGAAATGGGTACAGAAGTAGACTAACCATATAACCATATAACAATTACAGCAAGGAAACAGGCCATCTTGGCCCTACAAGTCCGTGCCGAACAATTATTTTCCCTTAGTCCCACCTGCCTGCACTAACATTGAACTGATGTGAACGATTGATCGATGGTTGACGTGGATTCAGTGGGCCGAAGGGCCTGTTTCAACGCTGCTTCTCTGAACTAAACCAAACTATCATGACACGCTACCTGAAAGGATTCTCATCTCCCTTCTGTCACCTGTTGGTGACTCTCTTTATCCTGTATTTCTGTGGAATTCTCTGCCTCAGAGGGCAGTGGAGGCCGGTTCTCTGGATGCTTTCAAGAGAGAGCAAAATAGAAACATAGAAACATAGAAAATAGGTGCAGGAGTCGGCCATTCGGCCCTTCGAGCCTGCACTGCCATTCAATATGATTATGGCTGATCATCCAACTCAGTATCCTGTACCTGCCTTCTCTCCATACCCCCTGATCCCTTTAGCCACAAGGGCCACATCTAACTCCCTCTTAAATATAGCCAATGAACTGGCCTCAACTACCTTCTGTGGCAGAGAGTTCCAGAGATTCACCACTCTCTGTGTGAAAAATGTTTTTTTCATCTCGGTCCTAAAGGATAGGGCTCTTAAAACCTCAGAAGGTGGTGGAGGCCGGTTCTCTGGATACTTTCAAAAGAGAGCTAGATATGGCTCTTAAAGATAGCGGAGTCAGGGGATATGGGGAGAAGGCAGGAACGGGGTACTGATTGGGGATGATCAGCCATGGTCACATTGAATGGCGGTGCTGGCTCGAAGGGCCGAATGGCCTACTCCTGCACCTATTGTCTATTGTCCTCAATCCATCGCCTCTGGTCACAGACAGCAACTGGCAGTGGCGGTTTTTCTCCCTGCCGTTCCAGCGAAATCCCTCCAATAAAACTTAACAACAAAGCCTTGGTTGAACAATTGGCAGGCCGAGCGTCGCATTCTCGTGCTGCGGTTTCGCCGCACGTAATCAGGGTGGTTGGGAACGTCGGCAGCCGGCCAAGCCGGGCGCTCGAAGAATCGGTTTTACAGACTGTTTTGCCTCCGAGGTTGTTTTACAACCCGCTGCTGGTGGTGTACACGTTGCACTTGGGACTCAACACATCAAGACTCGGAGTTCCTCGCAGTTAAAAGTTCTGGCGCGGTCACGGCAGAACTCAGCATGGGACATCATCCGTTGCTGCATCACCAGGCATCAATCACTGAAGTGCATCAGATGCTTCAAAGCAGATTTTGTTTGCGTTACATAGAGTAGCACCACAGCCAATTTACACACTAACAGCTCATAAACAGCCGTGACTTTTCTTTCTGGTAACTGTGGTTCCAGGGGAACAAAAATTGGCCAAGAAACACATTTCATCGGCTCTTTATATATCCATGTGCACCACGTGTCGGAAAGAAGTGCAGATACTGGTTTAAATCGAAGGAACACACAAAATGCTGGAGTAAGGAGGAAGGGGGAAACTACCTTTCAGGGTCCCTACCTGGTCGGAGAGGCAACTTTTCTCCGGGCTGCAGCCTCGACCCGTCCTCGCGGCCTACCAGCGGGCCTGGAGCGGCGTTTCCTGTCGCGGACCGCCAGAACCTCGGCTTCGGCAGCGGCACAGCGCTGGAGCGCTATCGTGGAGCGGGCGATGCCTTGCCTGGGTCGCCGCGCTGGAGCTCCGGTGAGCTGAGACCGCCGGGAACAACATCGCGGAGCTGCGGGACTGTGGAGCGGCCAGCTGTGGGCGGCGGCGCCGAACTTTACACCGGGAGCCTGGGATCTCGCAATGAGATCGCCAGTTGTGGAGCTCCATCCGGCGCGGCCTTGTTGGCTTCGGAAGCCGCGGCCTCCAGTGTGGAAGCGGCCGTTCCAGGGTTCCCAGGCCGCTGGGAGGACTCTCCCGACGCCGGAGCACCACCACCCGGCGAGAACGGCCTGGAATATCGGGCCTCCGTAGAGGCAACTGTGGAGGCCTCAATAGGCCCGACTATGGGTGAACTGGGGTTGGGGACTGGACTTTTTGCTTTCCCTCATGGTGGGAGCCATTGTCAAAGGTCAACGGTCAAAAACTTTATTTGCCATTTGTGCTTACACACATAGGAACTCTTGTGCGGCTATTCAGAGAGTCAAGTTAAGTTAAAAATTAAAATTAAAAATTTTAAAAAAAATTTAAAAATTTAAAAAGACACACAGAAGACACATAGAGCATTGTAACTTGCACAAACACTATATCAGGACATCAGTTCATTTTGTTGTGTTTTGGCCAAGAGTCTCACTGTTGCAGGGAAGAAGCTCTTAAAAAAGCGTGTTCTATTTGTGGCGATACTGTCCGCTCGTCTGTGCCTGAGGTTGTATGTGCAGTTTTTGTGTTTGAGCAGGGAGTGAGCTGGATGTAGTGTGTCTCTAATAATTGTGGGGGGATATTCTTTGTGTTTAAGACTCTCATTGGAGTTGTGTGCTGCAAAATGGCAAAAAGCATTTCACTTCATTACACCTCGGTGTATGTGAATGTGACTAATAAAAACCTTTGAATACTTTGAATAACTCAGCGGGACAGGCAGCAGTCTCTGGAGAGAAGGATTGGGTGACTTTTCAGGTCGAGACCCTTCTTCAGACTGAAATGACCCAAAACGTCACCCTTTCCTTCACTCCAGAGATGCTGCTGGTCGCGCTGAGTTACTCCTGCATTTTGTGTGTACCTTCCATATATACAACTAGAGAGCAGTCCTGAACTACTATCCACCACATTGGAGAGCCTCGGACTACCTTTGATCGGACTTTACTGGCTTTATCTTGCACTAAACATTATCCACGTTATTCCCTTTATCATGTATCTGTATCATGTGTGTATCCACAACAGCCGTCGGAGGTTAGAATAGAATAGAATGCCTTTTATTGTCATTCAAACACACAGGGTTTTAACAAAATATCATTCCTACACTCATGACATGATCACATTGAATGGCGGTGCTGGCTCGAAGGGCCGAATGGCCTACTCCTGCACCTATTATCTATTGTCTTCAATCCATCGCCTCTGGTCAGACAGCAACTGGCAGTGGCGGCTTTTCACACAAAAAAACAAGACACACACTTAACACAATTTACACAAACATCCATCACAGTGAATCTCCAACACCTCCTCACTGTGATGGAAGACAAATGTCTTATCTCTTCTCTTTGTTCTTCTCCCGCGGTCCAGCAGTCCAACTGCAGCGTCGAGGCGACTGGGGCTCACGATGTTAAAGCCCCCGGCGGGCGATGGTAAGTCCCACGGCCGTTTAAGCCGCGCCGATAGATGTTAGGCCCCGCGCCGAGTCATTTAAACCCCGCGATTCCGGAGGGAGAAGTTGCCGTTGCGGGAGCTCCGAAAAGCGGTCTCCCACCAGGGACCCTGCTCCCGATGTTCCTGTCCACCGGGCCTGTGGCCGGAGCCTCCGAAGCTCCGAAGTCGGGTCGCAGCCGTGTGCCACCACAGCTTTCCCCGCTCCAAAGCAGGACCCGCGACTGGAGTCCTCAGGTTGGTTCCAGTTGGATCCGCCGCCGGCTCCTCGATGTTAGGCCCAACGACACCGGAGACCCGGCAGGGAAGTCGGGTCCTCCGTACAGGGATGAGATTAAACGGTTTCCCCCACCCCCCACATATACACAGGTAAAAAAAATTAAAACTAGAACCAAAAACATACATCTAACGGACAAACATTTTTTTAAAAAGACAGACGGACTACAGTCGAGCCGCAGCCACACCGCAGAAGTAGAAGTGGAGGTTGATACAATATAGATGTTTCAAGAGGGTTTTGGATAGGCTCATGGATATGCAGGGAATGGAGGGATGTGGATCACGTGCTGGCAGAGGAGTTTGAATTGAATTGAATTGAATACATTTTAGTAGCCAAGGATGTACACATACAAGGAATTTGCCTTGGTGCTTTGCTCGCAACTAACAACACGATATACAGTAGACAATTAAAAATAAAATATTATAATTTAAACAATGGTGAAAGAATGAAATAAAATACCAGAGGAAAAGGAGGCCACAGACATTTGGTTGTTGAGTAGACATACTGCTCGTGGGAAAAAAGGCTGTTGCGGCTTTGACAGTCCGGAGTCACCTTCCAGAGGGAAGTGATTCAAAGAGTTTGTGGCCAGGGTCGGAGATGATCCTACCCACTCGCTTCCTTGCCCTTGCAGTGTACAGTTCGTTTAATCTACCTTGGCATCATATTCGGTAGACATTGTGGGCTGAAGGGCCTGTTCCTGTGCTGTACTCTTCTATGTTCTAAGACATGTTGGGTCAAAAGCATCTCCCCACCACCACCCCCCCCCCCCCCCCCCCCCACACCCATCCACGTTGGAAGATTTCATGATGCACTGCTTTAGCTGAGAGATGCAGCAAGAAAACGGGCTCTTTGCCCCACCGAGTCCACACCGATCACCCATTCACACTTGGTCTAAGTTATCCCACTTTCCCATTCACTCCCCACGCAGTATGGCCAATTAGGTTATAGACAATAGACAATAGGTGCAGGAGCAGGCCATTCGGCCCTTCGAGCCAGCACCACCATACAATGTGATCATGGCTGATCATCCCCAATCAGTATCCCGTTCCTGCCTTCTCCCCATATCCCGACTCCGCTATTTATAAGAGCCCTATCTAGCTCTCTCTTGAAAGCATCGAGAGAACCGGCCTCCACCACCCTCTGAGGCAGAGAATTCCACAGACACACCACTCTCTGTGAGACAAAGTGTTTCCTCGTCTCTGTTCTAAATGGCTTACTCCTTATTCTTAAACTGTGGCCCCTGGTTCTGGACTCCCCCAACATCAAATGGGTCTGAAGAAGGGTTTCGGCCTGAAACGTCGTCTATTTCCTTCGCTCCATAGATGCTGCTGCACCCGCTGAGTTTCTCCAGCAATTTTGTGTACCATCAAATGGGTTAGTTTAGTTTAGTTTGAGTTCAGTTACCGAGGTACAGTGAAAAGATTTTGGTGCGTGCTAACCAGTCTATGCATGATTATGATACTGACTTACAAACCCACCCGTCTTTCGGACGTAGGAGGAAACCGGAGCACCCGGAGGAAACCCACACGGTCACAGGGAGAAGGTGCTACCCAAATTGGACCGGACGGCCTGTTTCTGCGCTGCATGACCCCCCATGACTAGCTGGACTCAATCTGGTAGTGGAGGTGTGTATGACGGAACTGCAGATGCTGGTTTAAACCGAAGATAGATGCAAAATGCTGGAGTACCTCAGCGGGACAGGAAGCATCTCTGGGGAGAAGGAATGTGTGACGTTTCAGGTCGAGACCCTTCTTCAGACTGATGTCAGGAGAAAGGGAGAAACTGAGATAAGGAAGAGCAAGGTGTGAAAACAGGAGAAAGGGAATGGAGATCGGAGAAAATTGTTAGCTGACCACAAAACAAACCACAAAATGTAGTCGGATAAAACTGGTGGGAGAACTGGGAAGGGGAAGGGGATGGAGAGAGAGGGAAGGCAACGGTTACTTGAAGTTAGAGAAGTCAAAGTTCATACCGCTGGGGTGTAAGCTGCCCGAGCGAAATTTGAGGTGCTGTTCCTACAATCGGCGCTGGGCCTCACTCTGCCAACGGAGGAGGCCGAGGACAGAGAGGTCAGTGTGGGGATGGGAGGGAGAGTTAAAGTGTTTGGTAACTGGGAGATCAAATGGGTCTGGGCTGACTGAGCGGCGGTGTTCAGCAAAACGATCGCCGAGCCTGCGTTTGGTCTCGCCGATGTACAGGAGGTATTGTTCAACAATGGTGGGGGGGAAACAGACTGGGTTGGCCCTTGTGAGGGTTTGGAAGAGTGAGAGGTGACTTCATTGCAACATACAAAGCACTCACAGGGTTTTGACAAGAGAGACATGGAGATGATGTCTGGCTGGGATGTCGAGAACCAGTGGGATTGGAACCAAGTGCTCTGTCATTCTGGGCTGAGATGAATGGGAATTACGTCATTGAGACTGCAGTGAACAGCTAGCATCCTCTACCCAGGGGGGCTGCGATGGCTTAGCTGATGATTGTACTCATGAAAGAGACTGATATGCTTTGGATATTAAGCAGTCATAAGGGATTCGTACAGGAAGGTTGCACCGAGGCTAAAAATCCGCCTTGTTTCGACTGAAAATGAAACAGGCACAAGGGAACAAATGGTCGACTCCTCGCTCCGACACAGAACAACTCACATTGATGAAATAGCTGTCAAACTGATAAACATCACAAGCAATTTCAAAGGAGTGTCGGTGGCGCAGCGGTAGAGTTGCTGCCTCACAGCGCCAGAGACCCGGGTTCCATCTTGACTACAGGTGCTGTCTGTACGGAGTTTGTACGTTCTCCCCATGACCAGCGCGGGTTTCCCCCCACACTCAAAAGTTTAATTGGCTTGGTAAATTTGTAAATTATCCCTACTGTGTGTAGGATAGTGCTAGCATAGAAACATAGAAAATAGGTGCAGGAGTAGGCCATTCGGCCCATCGAGCCTGCACCGCCATTCAATATGATCATGGCTGATCATCCAACTCAGTATCCTGTACCTGCCTTCTCTCCATACCCGCTGATCCCTTTAGCCACAAGGGCCACATCTAACTCCCTCTTAAATATACCCAATGAACTGGCCTCAACTACCTTATGTGGCAGAGAATTCAACAGATTCACCACTCTCTGTGTAAAAAATGATTTTCTCATCTCGGTCCTAAAAGACTTCCCTCTTATCCTTAAACTGTGTCCCCTTGTGCTGGACTTCCCCAACATCGGGAATAATCTTCCTGCATCTAGCCTGTCCAATCCCTTAAGAATTTTGTACGTTTCTATAAAATCCCCCCTCAATCTTCTAAATTCTAGCGTGAACAAGCCGAGTCTATCCAGTCTTTCTTCATATGAAAGTCCTGCCAACCCAGGAATCAGTCTAGCGTGCGGAGATCGCTGGTTGCCGCGGACTCGGTGGGCCGAAGGGCCTGTTTCTGCGCTATATCCCTAAACTAAACTAAAGTATAACCTGTGCAGTCGTGGCTGAACTGTTCACAGTCATAGTCGAACAGCACAGAACCAGACCCCTTGGACCACCTTGTCGAGGCTGACCAAAGATGCCCCAGCTAAGGGGACTAAGCTACATAAGGAGCCACAAGGGATTCATACAGGAAGGTTGTACCGAGGATAAAGATCCGCCTTGCTGCGACGGAACATGAAACAGGCACAAGGGATCAAATGGTCGACTCCTCGCTCCGACACAGAACAACTCACATTGATTAAATAGTTGTCAAACAGAAAAATATCCCAAGTAATTTCAAAGAGTCGGTGGTGCAGCGTTAGAGTTGCTGCCTCACAGCACCAAATATTAAGGGCTAGTCCCATTTGCCTGCGCTTGGCCCACATCACTCCAAACCTTTTCTATCACATGTGGCTGTCCAAATGTCTTTTAAACGCTGTTATAGTACCTGCCTCCCCTGTCGCCTTAGCAGCTTGTTCTATCTACAATAGACAATAGACAATAGGTGCAGGAGTAGGCCGTTCGGCCCTTCGGCCAGCACCGCCATTCAATGTGATCATGGCTGATCATCCCCAATCAGTACCCCGTTCCTGCCTTCTCCCCATATCCCTTGACTCCGCTATCTTTAAGAGTCCTATCTAACTCTCACTTGAAAGCATCCAGAGAATTGGCCTCCACCGCCCTCTGAGGCAGAGAATTCCACAGACTCACAACTCTCTGTGAGAAAAAGTGTTTCCTCGTCTCCGTTCTAAATGGCTTACCCCTTATTCTTAAACTGTGGCCCGTGGTTCTGGACTCCCCCAAAAACCTTTTCACACAGGGAGTTGTGAGTCTGTGGAATTCTATGTGGATAGAACTCTTAAAGATAGCGGAGTCAGGGTATATGGGGAGAAGGCAGGAACGGGGTAATGATTGTGGATGATCAGCCATGATCACATTGAATGTCGGTGCTGGCTCGAAGGGCCGAATTAACCTTGTAAACCTACGCTGAGATATCAACTCGTGTTGCTGGCCGTACCTGGTAGACACAGGGTCAGCTGGTCCATGGTGGCAGCGATGTTCCTCTGTTGGGAACGACACTTCTTCAGTTCCTCCATCTCAACAATTATCTGCGGGGGGGGGGGGATCGGAAGGAAAAGAAACAACTTCATTAACCTGCGTTTTACCGACTGGTTGAAAGACCTTGCTAGTGGATGGCAAGGGACAGGCATTCAACACATGTGCAGTGCAGTACAGTCAGTCCCGGGACACCGGTGGATGCGTCACTGAATGCGTTCAGAAAGTGAATGGGGAGGATTCACGAGGATGTTGCCAGGAATCGAGGGCCTGAGCTATAGGGGGACGTTGGGCAGGCTAGGACTTTATTTAGGCAATAGACAATAGATGCAGGAGTAGGCCTTTCGGCCCTTCAAGCCAGCACCGCCATTCAATGTGATCATGGCTGATCATCCACAATCTGTACTCCGTTCCTGCCTTCTCCCCATATCCCCTGACTCCGCTAGCTTTAAGAGCCCTATCTAGCTCTCTCTTGAAAGTATCCAGAGAACCTTTATATATATTTATATCATGGTATATGGACACATTTATCTGTTTTGTAGTAAATGCCTACTATTTTCTGTGTGCTTAAGCAAAGCAAGAATTTCATTGTCCTATACAGGGACACATGACAATAAACTCACTTGAACTTGAACCGGCCTCCACCGCCCGCTGAGGCAGAGAATTCCACAGACTCACAACTCTCTGTGTGAAAAGGTTTTTCCTCATCTCCGTTCTAAATGGCTTACTCCCTTATTCTTAAACTGTGGCCCCTGGTAATACAGGTGAATGAAGGGTGATCTTATGAAGGTGTATCAGATCCCAAGAGGAATAGTGGCGGCATGGTGACACAGTGGTAGAGTTGCTGCCTCACAGCGCCAGAGACCCAGGTTCGAATCTGACTGCGGGTGTTTATCTGTATGTATTTTTCCCCGTGACCTGCGTGGGTCTTCTCTGCGTGCTTCGGTTTCCTCCCACACTCCAAAGACGTACAGGTTTATCAGTTAATTGGCTTCAGTAAAATTGTAAATTGTTCCTAGAGCGTGGGGATTGCTTATCGGCATGGACTCGGTGGGCCGAAGGGCCTGTGTCTCCGCTGTATATCTCAACTAAACTCAACTAATATCACGGCCAAAAAGACAGCGGAAATTTTCTCAGGATACTTCACGACCATGACATATCACGACTGTCACATGTTGATGGAATGGAGTGCCTGGGCTTGTACACTCTGGGGTATAGAAGGATGAGAGGGCATCTTATTGAAACATGTACGATTATTAAGGGTTTGGACAGGCTTGAGGCAGGAAACAGTTTTGGTCTCCAAATCTGAGGAAGGACATTATTGCCCTAGAGGGAGTGCAGAGAAGGTTCACCAGACTGATTCCTGGGATGTCAGGACTGTCTTATGAAGAAAGACTGGATAGACTTGGTTTATACTCTCTAGAATTTAGGAGATTGAGAGGGGATCTTATAGAAACGTATAAAATTCTTAAGGGGTTGGACAGGCTAGATGCAGGAAGATTGCTCCCGATGTTGGGGAAGTCCAGGACAAGGGGTCACAGCTTAAGGATAAGGGGGAAATCCTTTAAAACCGAGATGAGAAGAACTTTTTTCACACAGAGAGTGGTGAATCTCTGGAACTCTCTGCCACAGAGGGTAGTCGAGGCCAGTTCATTGGCTATATTTAAGAGGGAGTTAGATGTGGCCCTTGTGGCTAAGGGGATCAGAGGGTATGGAGAGAAGGCAGGTACGGGATACTGAGTTGGATGATCAGCCATGATGATAATGAATGGCGGTGCAGGCTCGAAGGGCCGAATGGCCTACTCCTGCACCTAATTTCTATGTTTCTATGTTTCTATGAAACATGTTCCCAATGATGGGGGTGTCCAGAACCAGGGGCCAGAGTTTAAGAATAAGGAGTAAGCCATTTAGAACGGAGATGAAGAAACACTTTTTCACACGGAGTGTTGTGAATCTGTGGAATTCTCTGCCTCAGAAGGTAGTGGAGGCCAATTTTCTGGATGTTTTCAAGAGAGTCAAAGAGAGAGATAGCTCTTAAAGATAACGGAGTCAAGGGATATGGGGAGAAGGCAGGAACGGGGTACTGATTGGGGATGAGCAGCCATGATCACAGTGAGTGGCGGTGCTGGCTCGAAGGGCCAAATGGCCTCCTCCTGCACCTATTGTCTATTGTCCGTACAGGCACCACCTGTAGTCAGGATGGAACCCGGGTCTCTGACGCTGCAAGGCAGCAACTCTACCGCTGGGCCACCGCGCCACCCCCTTGGATTTACATGATCGCAAGAGACTTGTTCGGCAAAGTCGTCCCCTGGAAATGTAGCGATTTTCAGAACACAAGAACCAAGTGGCGCAGAGTAAAATCTGGTTCGATAATCAGAATGGAACTCACCTCCCTCCCCGTCTCTTGCAGCTTGTCATTTGTATCAGTCACCTGGATCTGAGGCAACAAAAAAGTCCTTTTAAAATGCTGATAGTAAATAACAAATGCAAGTAATTAGCGTTAAATCATCAAGATGCATGCTGCAAACACAAACAAATGATTATGGATGCGAAGGAAGCAACTGCAGATGCTGGTTTAACATTGAAGATGGACACAAAATGCTGGAGTAACTGAGCGGAACAGGCAGCATCTATGGAGAGAAGGAATGGGGGAGGTTTCGGGTCGAGACCCTTCTTCAGTCATCGTTTTGTGTCTATTATGGATGCTACTTGGCTTTGCTATGATATCCTAAGGAGATATATTTGGAGGAAGTATCCAGATACTGGTACAGGTACTATCACAACACTTAAGAAACATTTGGACATGTACATGGATAGGATAGGTTCAGAGAGATCGAGACTTCATCTTTACATCGGGAGCTCGCAGTCTCGGGAGAGGCCGTGGATGTCGGGAGCTCCAATGTCGTGGAAGGTTCGACACCAGCCCGACTCGAGGTTCGATCGCCGGCGCGGGGAGCTGACATCCCCCCGATGCAAGAGCTGATCGCCCCGAGTCAGGGAACATCCCGTCAACGGAGGGCTCGAGGTCCCTGGACCGCGGGAGGGCAAAGGGAATAGATTTGAACTTTTTTCCGCCTTCCGTCACAGTGAGGAATGTGGAGGAGTCACTGTGGTGGATGTTTATGTTAACATGTGTTTTGTGTGTTCTGTTGCTTTTTATTTGTATCACTGACTTGGCAAATGAAATTCCTCGTATGTTGCAAAACATATAACCATATAACCATATAACAATTACAGCACGGAAACAGGCCATCTCGGCCCTACAGGTCCGCGCCGAACAACTTTTTTCCCTTAGTCCCACCTGCCTGCACTCATACCATAACCCTCCATTCCCTTCTCATCCATATGCCTATCCAATTTATTCTTAAATGATACCAACGAACCTGCCTCCACCACTTCCACTGGAAGCTCATTCCACACCGCTACCACTCTCTGAGTAAAGAAGTTCCCCCTCATGTTACCCCTAAACTTCTGTCCCTTAATTCTGAAGTCATGTCCTCTTGTTTGAATCTTCCCTATTCTCAAAGGGAAAAGCTTGATCACATCAACTCTGTCTATCCCTCTCATCATTTTAAAGACCTCTATCAAGTCCCCCCTTAACCTTCTGCGCTCCAGAGAATAAAGACCTAACTTATTCAACCTATCTCTGTAACTTAGTTGTTGAAACCCAGGCAACATTCTAGTAAATCTCCTCTGTACTCTCTCTATTTTGTTGACATCCTTCCTATAATTGGGCAACCAAATTGTTAGCCATACTTGGCTAATAAAGTATTATTGTGATTGGGATTGTGATAAGGGGCAAACACAGCGGTTATGAAGGTGAGGTAGATCAGCCATGATTGAATGCGGAGTAGACTTGATGTGTCGAATGGCCTAATTCTATTCACTTATGAACTGGGAATTATGACAGACGCCTCCTGGTGGCGATCCCTAGAAGTGACGACGCGATGCACTCTGTGACACGTTTGGGCGACAATTCTGTCAACATGTTGGACCACGACAGAAGCCAACAGCGAGCTACACATCGTCTGACACACGAGCGAACGAACTTATAGAAACATAGAAACATAAAAATAGGTGCAGGAGTAGGCCATTCGGCCCTTCGAGCCTGCACCGTCATTCAATATTGAGAAAAATGTTTTTCTCATCTCGGTCCTCAAAGACTTCCCCCTTATCCTTAAACTGTGACCCCTTGTTCTGGACTTCCCCAACATCGGGAACAATCTTCCTGCATCTAGCCTGTCCAACCCTTTCTATAAGATCCCCCCTCAATCTTCTAAATTCTAGCGAGTACAAGCCGAGTCTATCCAGTCTTTCTTCATATGAAAGTCCTGACATCCCAGGTATCAGTCTGGTGAACCTTCTCTGTACTCCCTTATGAACTTATAAGGTGAGACAAGTGTAGATGGACAACATTAGTCGGTGTGGGAAAGTTGGGGAGTCAACCAAAATTGTGGTGAATGTTATCACTCATAAGCTGGTGCAAAACACATGAAGCTTTCACTGTCTCCCCCTCATCCTTCTAAACTCCAGCGAGTACAGGACCAGTGCTGTCAAACGCTCGTCATATGTTAACCCACTCATTCCTGGGATCATTCTTGTAAACCTCCTCTGGACCCTCTCCAGAGCCAGCACAGTTGCTCACTTCCTCAACTGATGTTGCACCAAGGTCAAATGGAAGGTGAAAATATAAAATTAGGAACAAGACTCAACAGATATAATGTATTGAGGGATGCGCAGGAAGAAACTGCAGATGCTGGTTTAAATCGAAGGTAGACACAAAATGCTGGAGTAACTCAGCTGGACAGGCAGCATCTCTGGAGAGAAGGAATGGGTGATGTTTCGGGTCGAGACCCTTCTTCAGACTGATGTCAGGGGAGTGGGTGGTACAGAGATAGAATGTAGGCGGAGACAGTAAGACTGGTGGGAGAACTGAGAAGGGGGAGGGGATGGAGAGAGAGGGAAAGCAAGGGCTATTTGAAGTTAGAGATGTCTACCTTAGAGAAGTCAATGTTCATACCGCTGGGGTGTAAGCTGCCCAAGCTAAATATGAGGCGCTGTTCCTCCAATTGCGCTGGGCCTCACTCCTGTACATCGGCGAGACCAAGCGCAGGCTCGGCGATCGTTTCACTGAACACCTCCGCTCAGTCCATCTAAACCTACCTGATCTCCCGGTTGCTCAGCATTTTAACTCCCCCTCCCATTCCCACACTGACTTTTCTGTCCTGGGCCTCCTCCATTGTCAGAGCGAGGCCCAGCACATACTGGAGGAACAGCACCTCATATTTAGCCTCTGCTTGGACCCCAATATCCCTCAACACATTTTTTATTCTTCACTCTTTAGGAAAATGTCATTCTTTTGGAAACCTGTGTTCCCCTCTTCCATTATAGATGAGGCTCTCACTAGGGTCTCCTCGATACCCCGCAGCTCCGCTCTTACTCCCCCCCCCCCCCCCCCCCTTTCGCAACAAGGACAGAGTCCCCCTTGTCCTCACCTTCCACCCCATCAGCCGCCGCGTACAACACATAATCCTCCAACATTTTCGCCACCTCCAACGGGATCCCACTACTGGCCACATCTTCCCATCTCCACCCTTTTCTGCTTTCCGCAGAGACCGTTCCCCCCAAACCTCCCTGGTCAATTCGTCCATTCCCACCCAAACCTCTGGCAGTGATCGCAACGTCTACTGAAGTGTGTGGATGGCCGTTGGCTCGCAAGGTGCTCATCCGCACTTTGACAGGTCTTGTTTTTGGTCCTGCTGGGGGTCCACAGCCCCCTCCTCATCTGGCAAACCAGGCGGGGGAGACGATTCAGTCGCCAACTGTCCGACCCTGGAGCGGGTAGCAAGGGATTAAGCGGCCTTTTCACGGGGCGACTTGACGCAAGAGTTAACCAGAGTTTAACATCGTGGGAACCTCGTGCGACAACAGTACGGCATTCGTGGACCACCGTGGACCACCGTGGACCACCGTAGCGCTAACGGCAGGTAATCGTGTATCTTGGTCACTCGGAAGAAAATTCAAGAAAGTTTGAATTTCTCCAAGAGTGACTTGTACACTTGTGGTTGAACATTGCAACATTATATGAACGTAGTGGCCAGTGCGATATCCGTAATAACTCTTGCGGGTACCGTGGGAACTCCTGCGAACGGTGAACCCGGAAGCTGGACAGAGGGGACAGAAGGTGAGTAAAAATTGTCTTCTGTCGGATTGAATTTAAAAAATAAATTAAAATAAAGATTTGCATCCGCATATGGACATCAACTTATTCATGAGTTATGTTAATGAGATTCAAGAAAATAACTATAATCGTTAAAAGGGACTTTAAAAGGGACTTTACTGAAAGGTTACGCATTTTTATGGTCCGTGAGAAATTTTTCACATGTACTTCTTTGAGAGATACAGGTCGGAGTCCTCGCCGACTAGCGATCGATGCCTTTCCGAAGCAGGGTCCGGAACGCTACCAATCAATGTTGTACAGAGACCCGTGTAAGGAGTGAACTGCACATGCTGGTTTAAACCGAAGACAGACACAAAAAGCTGGAGTAACTCAGCGAGTCAAACATAGAAACATAGAAACATAGAAAGTAGGTGCGAGAGTAGACCACCAGGTCCGTCGAGCCCGGACCGCCATTCGCTCATGGCTGAACACTAAACAGACACACTCACCCACAAACAGTAGACACAAGACACAGAACACAAGACACTACCCTCCCCTTTATACCCCTATCACCCCTCTCCACCCCAAGAACCGCGTGATCTCCTGGGGGAGGCAAAAAAACGGATAAAAACCCAGGTCCAATTCGGGAAAAAAATCCGGGAAATTCCTCTCCGACCCCAATCCAGGCGATCGACACTTGTCCAGGAGATCACTCAGGTCTTACTATACTAACCATACCTAGGTCCATATCCCTGCCCTCTCCCCGTAGCCCCTTATCCCCTTGGCAGCTAAAAAACCATCTATTTTAGACTTAAATATATTTAACGTTTCTGCTTCCACTGCTCCCTGGGGCAGTGAATTCCATAAATTAACCACCCTCTGGGTGAAGAAGTTCTTCCTCATCTCAGTTTTAAAAGAGCCCCCCCTTACTCTGCAACTATGTCCCCTAGTTCTAGTTTCCCCGATCATTGGGAACATCCTCGGTGCATCCACCCGATCAAGGCCCCTCACGATCTTATATGTTTCAATGAGATCGCCTCTCATTCTTCTAAACTCCAAAGAGTAGAGTTACAGCTTACTTAACCTTTCCTCATATGTCAATCCCCTCATTGCAGGAATTAATCTTGTAAACCTTCGCTGCACTGCCTCCAGGGCTAGTACATCCTTTCTTAAGTATGGACCCCAGAACTGTACACAGTATTCCAAATGTGGTCTCACTAATACTGTGTACAGCTGCAGCAAGACCTCCGTGTTTTTATACTCAATCCCCCTAGCAATAAAGGCCAAAACTCCATTGGCCTTCCTGATTGCTTGCTGCACCTGCATACTGACTTTTAGTGATTCATGTACTAATACCCCTAGATCCCTTTGCGTTGCATTACAACGCAGCTCCTCCTCATTTAGAAAATAACTTGCCCTATCATTTTTTTCCCAAAGTGAATGACTTCACATTTATTAGTATTAAATTTCATCTGCCAAGTTGTTGCCCACTCACCTAGCTTATCTATATCCTTTTGCAGACTCTTCCTATCCTCCTCATCCCCTACTTTTCCTCCCATTTTTGTATCGTCCGCAAATTTTGATATATTACACTTGGTTCCCTCCTCCAAATCATTTATATAAATTGTGAACAACTGGGGTCCCAGCACCGACCCTTGCGGAACCCCGCTAGTTACCGGTTGCCATCCCGAGTATGAACCATTTATCCCCACTCTCTGCTTCCTATTTGTTAGCCAATCCTCTACCCATGCTAATATATTACCCCCAATCCCATAATTTTCTATTTTTAGCAATAGTCTCTTATGTGGCACCTTGTCAAAAGCCTTTTGGAAGTCCAAGTATACCACATCCACCGGTTCCCCTTTATCCACCCGGGTTGTTACTTCCTCAAAGAATTCGAGCAGATTCGTTAAACAGGACTTCCCCTTCACAAAACCATGCTGGTTCCGTCCGATGAAGTCATGTTTATCCAAGTGCCCCGTTAGTGTTTCTTTAATAATTGTCTCTAACATTTTACCCACCACCGATGTTAGACTAACCGGTCTATAGTTACCCGCCTTCTGTTTACTTCCTTTTTTAAATATAGGTGTTACATTGGCCATTTTCCAATCCACTGGGACCGTTCCTGCCTCCAGGGAGTTTTGGAAAATTATCACCAATGCATCCACAATCCCCACCGCTATCTCCCTCAAGACCCTTGGATGTAATCCATCAGGCCCAGGGGATTTATCCTCCTTCAGTCTCATTAATTTCCCTAATACCACCTCCTTGGTGATCTTAATAGTATTTAGCTCCTCCATTCCTACCGCCCCCTGTTTATCCAGCGTTGGAATATTTTTTGTGTCTTCTATGGTGAAGACTGATACAAAATACTCGTTTAATGCCTTTGCCATTTCCATGTTCCCCACCAACAACTCTCCAGTCTCACCCTCCAATGGACCAACGTTCACCTTAGCCACCCTTTTTCTTTTTATATAGCTATAAAAACTCTTACTATTAGTTTTTATGTTGTTCGCTAAATTCCTTTCATAGTCTATTTTCCCCGTCTTAATTAATCTCTTAGTTATTTTTTGCTGACCTTTAAATGCTTCCCAATCCTCTACCCTCCCACTATCTCTGGCTACCTTATATGCCCTTGCCTTCAGCCGAATACTATCCTTTATAGTTTTACTGAGCCATGGCTGACTGTTCTTACCCTTACCCCTTTTTTTCTTCATAGGAATAAATTTTTCTTGAAATTAATCGGAATTGAGTCAAGCAGCATCTCTGGAGAAAAATAGCTGATGTTTCGGGACGAGACACATCTTCAGACTCAATTCCGATTAGGCTGTCTGAAGAAGGGTTCCGATTCGAATCGCCACCTATTCTTTTTCTCCAGAGATGCTGCCTGACCCGCTGACTTACTCCAGCTTTTTATGTTTTTCTTCCCAGATCTGACTTACCTGCTGAGTTACACCAACATTTTGTGTCCTTCTGTGCGTATTAACCAGCATTAACCAGCGTCTGCAGTTCCTTTAGACATTACCTAACTTCAGATTTTAGAGATATAGCGCGTGGGAACTCCTGCGAACGGTAAACCCGGAAGCTGGACAGAGGGGACAGAAGGTGAGTAAAAAAGGTGGTCTCAATATCGACAAGGGAACACGTGTCCTTCGAGGACGTCCCACCTAATTGTCATTGTTGGATAATCTTTTTAACAGGAACACTTGCAGAGATGGCTCCCAGAAAATCTCAAAGAAAGGGGGTAAAGCGTGTCAGAGATGTTTTTGCCATGTTGCTCTATTCAGTTTCTATATTGTTTCAGTTTCCATATCTATATTGTTGCTCTAATCAGATTCCCAGGGGGTCAGGGCAGGACTGGAGTTGGGAGGGAAAGGTGGGGGAGTTGAGGGAGAGGAGGGGGAGACAGATGGGGGTGTCTTCATTTACTGGCGGCAGGTGTCTGTCACTGAAACAGGCAGGTGAGATTTCACATCCACCTTGTGTGTGCCTCTCTCTCTCTCTCCCTCCCTCTTACACAGGCTGAGAGACTCTGCCTCTGTGAGTGTACGTCTCTTTCTCCCCCTCTCCCACACACAGTAAGACCGAGGTACTGTGCTCAGTCCATCTGTGTCTCCCACATACACAGTAAAACATGTCTCCAAATGAGCCAATTCAACCAAGGGAGGATATTTATAGTGTGTGAAAAAAAAAGTTACATCATTTGTGTCACGTGTAGTTCACGATGTTCATTCAAGATTTAACGCGAAAGCTCGGGAGACGGACAAGTCACTCGCACAAATAGCAGAAATGCCGAGTACCGTGGGAACTCTTTATCTACCCCCGTTATATCGTGCGAGACTCGTGCTGGACCACGACCTCTTCACTCTGGTGACATCTTGCGTCAACTCGCCCCGTGAAAAAGCCCCATTACATGGTACCCGTGGCAGGGGGGGGGGGGGGGGGAACTCCCTCCGACCTGGCTGGTGTGATAGTAATGTGTAATAGGCTTTTGGATATGCAGGGAATAGAGGGATATGGATCACGTGCAGGCACATGAGATTATTGATGTCATTAGCTGACATAGAACCTGACATCATGTTCAGAAGTTTAAAGGAAGTGTGTGGGAGCGCTCAGCTCCAGCAAGGAAGATTGATCCTATGCTAAACACAAGCTGTCGCTGCATCAGTGGATGCATGAGACCTACCCAGACTGATGACATCTGCCTACTCTCTGGCATTGCACCCTGCTGGAATCAGAGGAGCTGCAGCTAGTCAAAAAGCACGCCTCAGACAATCAGACACCCCCTACATGACCACCCTTTGCTACCTCAGCGTTTGAAATGGGGATGATCAGCCATGATCACATTGAATGGCGGTGCTGGCTCGAAGGGCCAAATGGCCTACTCCTGCACCTTTTGTCTATTGTCTATTGAAATCACGCAGATGTTTCCCTCTTCTGCCCATCCCCTGGGCTACAGTGCATCATCCAGAAGGCTCAAACACTGCGCAGAGAGACTAGAGGAATCTCCGGAAGACATTCACATGGCGATCGACCCCTCCGAGAAACTCCCAGCCGGTTCCGACCGACTGTGGATAACCTGGCACAGTCTCAACAGCCTGCGGACGGGCGCGGGGAGGAGCACATCGAACGTGCTGAAGGTGCGGCAGGCTGCGGGTGCGGACAGGGGCCTCCAGACTATGGAGCTGTGACTTCTGAGCTGTGACATGCTGCATGACACATGCATTGTGAAGGATGAGAGGGAATCTCATTGATACATATAAGATTATTAAGGGCTTGGACACACTGGAGGCAGGAAACATGTTCCCAATGTTGGGAAAGTCCAGAACCAGGGGCCACAGTTTAAGAATAAGGAGTAAGCCTTTTAGAACGGATACGAGGAAACACTTTTTCTCACAGAGAGATGTGAGTCTGTGGAATTCTCTGCCTCAGAGGGCGGTGGAGGCGGGTTCTCTGGATGCTTTCAAGAGAGAACTAGATAGGGCACTTAAAAATAGCGGAGTCAGGGGATATGGGGAGAAGGCAGGAACGGGGTACTGATTGGGGATGATCAGCCATGAACACATTGAATGGCGGTGCTGGCTCGAAGGGCCGAATAGCCTACTCCTGCACCTATTGTCTATTGTCCATTTTCACAGTGAAGGACCTTGCAGAGGCCAACGAGGTGGCACTAGAATGTGCTCGCTATTGGCAAACAGTTGTGTGATGACACAAAATACACAATAACCATGTTGGGGCCGATGGTGGGGGCG
Source organism: Amblyraja radiata (assembly GCF_010909765.2). Taxonomy (NCBI): domain Eukaryota; kingdom Metazoa; phylum Chordata; class Chondrichthyes; order Rajiformes; family Rajidae; genus Amblyraja; species Amblyraja radiata. Next base: position 182,373,097 of record NC_045956.1, read on the forward strand.
ATGGGCCTTATCCAGTTCTGCATTGCTCTATAGATACACAGGACTGCAGATGCTGGTACACCAAAAATGACACCAAGTGCTGGAGCAACTCAGCAGGTCAGGCAGCATCTCTGGAGAGCATGGACAGGTGAGGTACCGTTCTCTGTATATTTTATTCATTTTGAGAGATACGGTGTGGAAACAGGCCCTTCGGCCCAACGGGTTTGCACCAACCAGCGATCCGCGTACACTAGTTCTATCCTACACAGGCAGGTCAATTTGCAGAAGCTGTAGACTGGTTACTCCACACTAACCAATTGTAGTGCTTTATTGTTTAAGAAGGAACTGCAGATGCTGGAAAATCAAAGGTAGACATAAATGCTGGAGAAACTCAGCGGGTGCAGCAGCATCTATGGAGCGAAGGAAATAGGCAACGTTTTGGGCCGAAACCCTTCTTCAGAATTCAGTTGCAAGTAGGAATTTCGTTGTTCTAACTGGGACTTGAGAGAATAAACACTCTTGACTCTTGACTTACTCCGCTAATGTGCGGGATAGAACTAATGTATGGGTGATCGGTGGTCGGCGTGGACTCGGTGGGCTGAAGGGCCTGTTTCCACGCTGTATCTTTAAATTAAACTACAAACACTAAAACCAGAGGAAATCTAAAGAAGGGTCTCTACCCGAAACGTCACCCAATTTCTTCTATCCAGAGATGCTGGCTTCTCCATGGAGTACCCCCGCACAATTAAAGGATGGAATAGTCTTCACCCTACCATAGTTACCCAACCAGATGCAACTAAATTTAAGGTCGCTCTTTTTCCCCAAGAACCCATTTTCGCTTAAGTCCAAGTCAAGAGTCTAGAGAGTTCTATTGTCATGTGTCCCAGATAGGACAATGAAATTCTTGCTTGCTGCAGCACAACAGAATATGTAAACATAATACAGAACAGGAGATAAAAGTTCAGTGTGTCTATATACCATAGACCATATATATATATACACAATAAATAAACAGGTAAAATGCAATAGGCTGTTATTTTTCAGTTTTTGGAGTTTGGTGGTGGTGGGCCCACTCCTTTAAATTCCATTTGGAATATTTTTGGAGGACCAGGAAACCAAGAAGCAAGAGTTACTCCAAGGAGTTACTCCAGCTCCAGGCAATGATTCTCCGTTGGTTTTCAGCGGTGGCGGTGAGGCGGTGACCGGACAGCAATGGCGGCCTGATCTCCCACAATTCAAAGCGAGGGAGAAAGTGCCCAGCGCCGACCAGTTGTCGTGGCAGTGCGCATGCGCATGCGCAGGCGCAGGGCGATCGATGATGTGCTGGCCGTGGTTGTGCACACGTGCAGGGCAGGATGTGCAGGCCGTGGCAGTACGTATGTGTAAGGCAGCCGGCCGTGCCGGCAGATGAGGATCGGGCGGAGAGCGGAGACCTGGCGGCCTGGACACGGTTACAGATGGCGGGCGGAGACGGAGAGTTACAGAGAGAGAGATAGAGAAGGGGGGCCCACTCAGAGTTGAACGATAGGTGTCCCGGGTGCTTGCCAAGCCGGGCAAAATAGCAGGGCTCTTAGGTTGCCCGGCGGGACTTTAGGTCACCATTGGCACCCGGGCAACCGTTAATTTCGAGCCCTGTTAACGGCTGTGGAGGCCATGTCAATGGATATTTTTAAGGCGGTTTATTGATTGGTACGGGTGTCGGGGGTTACGGGGAGAAGGCAGGAGAATGGGGTTAGGAGGGAGAGATATATCGGCCACGATTGAATGGCGGAGTTGACACGATGGGCTGAATGGCGTCGTTGTGCTCCTGGAATTTAGGAACTAATGACGTGAAAGATCGACGCACCTTCAGTTTCTGTGCCTCTCCCCGCACCTTCAGCAGCTCCGTGATGGAATCCACAAATCCCTGGAAGTGGAAGTTGCACATCTTCTCAATCTCACGGTCGTGGTTCCTGATCCGGGCATCCAGTTTCTCCATGAACCTCCAGTGTTCCACTCCATCGTACACCGACCTGAAACGGGACAAAGACGTTTAAAGCATTTTAAAGCTTCCATTGGTAGTCACAGAGTTGTAAAAGTTCACTTAAAAAGCTAGACAAAGTACAAATTCCTAAGACCATACAAAGCTTTAATTTAACGTCTGACGGGTGTGGACCTAGAGACCCAGAGGCAACAGTTTTACGTCTGAAACTCCAGCAGCACACACAAAGAAATACCAGAAAACCCGAGTTTATATACCTACAGACATAAAACCAATTGCATGATGTAATGTACAAGAAACCATCATCCACCTCCAAATATGGCTTCTTTGCCAAAAGCCAGTCATCCCAATGGCATCCTCTGGGCCCCTTCTTATCTGATTAACCTCTTCAACTTACATTAAAAAACCTTGTAAGAGAGCTGTGAACTATTCAACTTAAGTTAAAAAAAACCCTTGTCATGATGGGAGTTGTCCAAATCCCATCATGCATTACAATTGGCTTTTTACAACAGGAAAGCTTAAATATGACAACAATCAATGAATAACTAACTCTTTCAGAGTGATACAGCATGGAAACAGGCCCCACAGCCCAACATGCCCACACCGGCTAACATGTCCCAGTTACACCAGTCCCATTACAGTCATAGAGTGATACAGTGTGGAAACAGGCCCCACGGCCCAACTTGCCCTCACCGGCCAACATGTCCCAGCCACACCAGTCCCATTACAATCATAGAGTGATACAGTGTGGAAACAGGCCCCACGGCCCAACTTGCCCACACCGGCCAACATGTCCCAGCTACACCAGTCCTATGGCCCCGCGTTTAGACCATATCCCTCTAACCTTGCCCCATCCATGTTACCTTTCTAATTATTTCTTAAACGTTGCGATAGTCCCTGCCTTAACTACCTCCTCTGGCAGCTCGTTCCATACACCCACCACCCTTTGTGTAAAAGAGTCGAGAGTGTTCATCAGTCATTCATTCATCACCGTTGAAAACATTAGCGACGCAGTGGTGCTGGTTTCCGACGGGAACGGTGACGGACGCACCGCACATCTCTGTCCTCCAGTTCCTGCGGACGTCCGCCGCTGGAAGTCTAGGATTTTGGTGTGTGTTTGATTTATCATCGTTCCTTACAATGCCGTGTACGACAGTGATCGCAACTTCTACTGAAGTGTGGATGGCTGTCGGCTCGCTAGAAGCTCATCCGCCCTTTGACTAGTCTTGCTCTTGTGGTCCTGCTGGGGGTCCACAGCCCCCTCCTCACCTGGCAAACCAGGGTGGGGGAGACGGTTTAGTCACCAACTATCCAACCATGGAGCAGGTAGCACGGGTACCTGAGGCGGGGGGGAACTCCCCCCGACCTGACCTGTGATCATAGGAGTAGAATTTGGCCCATCAAGTCTTTTTCTACCTTGGTAAAAAGGTTCTGACTGGCTACCCGAACGATGCCTCTCACGGTTTTAAGAGTCAAGAGTCTAGAGAGTTTTATTGTCATGTGTCCCAGATAGGACAATGAAATTCTTGCTTGCTGCAGCACAACAGAATATGTAAACATAATACAGAACAGGAGATAAAAGTTCAGTGTGTCTATATACCATAGACCATATATATATTTCTATCAAGTGTCCCTTCAACCTCCAACACTCTAGAGAAAGCAATCCAAGTGTGAAAAGTCTGAAGATGGGTCTCAACCCGAAACATCACCCATTCCTTCTCTCCAGAGATGCTGCCTGTCCCGCTGAGTTACTCCAGCATTTTGCGCCTTTTTCCGATTTAAACCAGCATCTGCAGTTCTTTCCTACACCAAGTGTGTCAAACCTCCCCTTCTGGCGAACACGCCCTAATTCAGGCAGCATTATGGTAAGACTTGCCATCACTCGCCGGGGGCTTCAACATCGGCAGAAGAATGGAAAACTGGGGAGAGACAATGACTTTGCCTTCCATCACAGTGAGGAGGGGATTCTCTGTGATGGATGTTTGTGTAAATTGTGTCGGTGTGTGTCTTGGTCCTTTTCTTGTTGTATGACTGCAGAAACTAAATTTCGTTTGAACTTCATTTGAGGTTCAAATGACAATAAACGGTATTGTATTGTATTGTATTGTAAACTCTTCTCCACCTTCTCCAATCCTTCCACATCATTCCATTAATGGGGGGACCAGAACTGTACACGATACTCCAAATGCGACTCACAAACCAGTTTATAAAGCCACTACCTGACTTTCTGACTCTTCAAAATTCATAAAAGCCGAAATAGGCCGTTCGGCCCGTTGAGTCTATTCCCCAGTCTCTTGCCTTCTCCCCCTAACCTTTGACAGCTTACTAATCAAGAATCGCATACTCTCCTCTTTAAATATCTTAATTAAGTAACAATGTCAATTGTAGTGGCAGCACAATAGGTTAGTAAACATCGTACTCAATAGATAATATAACGAACAAATAATGAAAATATGTTCCATTTTTTAAAATCCAATACAGTGCAATCATAACAACACATTACCTGAAGCTTACATACCAAGTTTAAGAATAACCATATAATAATTACAGCACGGAAACAAGCCATCTCGGCCATACAAGTCCGTGCCGAACAACGTTTTTCCCTTAGTCCCACCTGCCTGCACTCATACCATAACCCTCCATTCCCTTCTCATCCATATGCCTATCCAATTTATTTTTAAATGATACCAACGAACCTGCCTCCACCACTTCCACTGGAAGCTCATTCCACACCGCTACCTCTCTGAGTAAAGAAGTTCCCCCTCATGTTACACCTAAACTTCTGTCCCTTAATTCTGAAGTCATGTCCTCTTATTTGAATCTTCCCTATTCACAAAGGGAAAAGCTGATCCACATCAACTCTGTCTATCCCTCATCATTTTAAAGACTTCTATCAAGTCCCCCCTTAACATTCTGCGCTCCAGAGAATACAGACCTAACTTATTCAACCTTTCTCTGTAACTTAGTTGTTGAAACCCAGGCAACATTCTAGTAAATCTCCTCTGTACGCTCTCTATTTTGTTGACATCCTTCCTATAATTGGGCGACCAAAATTGTACACCATACTCCAGATTTGGTCTCACCAATGCCTTGTACAATTTTAACAATACATCCCAGCTTCTATACTCTATGCTCTGATTGATAAAGGCTAGCATACCAAAAGCTTTCTTTACCACCCTATCTATATGAGATTCCACCTTCGAGGAACTATGCACGGTTATTCCCAGATCCCTCTGTTCAACTGTATTCTTCAATTCCCTACCATTTACCATGTACGTCCTATTTTGATTTCTCCTCCATATGTGTAGCACCTCATATTTATCAGCATTAAACTCCATCTGCCATCTTTCAGCCCATGCAGTGGTTTTATATGGGTTCAGACTGGTACAGAGGGGTTTCGTGCGGTTAAGAGGGGTGATTTGAAGAGATTTAGAGGGGCTAGAGGGGTTCAGAAGGGTTAAGAGGGGTTTAAAGGGATTGAGAGGGGTTTTGAGGGGTTCAGAGGGGTTCAGAGGGGTTTATAGAGGTAGAGAGCGGTTTAGAGATGTTTAGAGGTGTTTAGGGGGTGTAACCATATAACCATATAACAATTACAGCACGGAAACAGGCCATCTCGACCCTTCTAGTCCGTGCCGAACACGTATTCTCCCCTAGTCCCATATACCTGCGCTCAGACCATAACCCTCCATTCCTTTCCCGTCCATATAACTATCCAATTTATTTTTAAATGATAAAAACGAACCTGCCTCCACCACCTTCACTGGAAGCTCATTCCACACAGCCATCACTCTCTGAGTAAAGTAGTTCCCCCTCATGTTACCCCTAAACTTCTGTCCCTTAATTCTCAAGTCATGTCCCCTTGTTTGAATCTTCCCTACTCTCAGTGGGAAAAGCTTATCCACGTCAACTCTGTCTATCCCTCTCATCATTTTAAAGACCTCTATCAAGTCCCCCCTTAACCTTCTGCGCTCCAAAGAATAAAGCCCTAACTTGTTCAACCTTTCTCTGTAACTTAGTTGCTGAAACCCAGGCAACATTCTAGTAAATCTCCTCTGTACTCTCTCTATTTTGTTGACATCCTTCCTATAATTAGGCGACCAAAATTGTACCCCATACTCCAGAATTGGCTTCACCAATGCCTTGTACAATTTTAACATTACATCCCAACTTCTATACTCAATGCTCTGATTTATAAAGGCCAGCACGCCAAAAGCTTTCTTTACCACCCTATCTACATGAGATTCCACTTTCAGGGAACTGTGCCCAGTTATTCCCAGATCCCTCTGTTCACCTGCATTCTTCAATTCCCTACCATTTACCATGTACGTCCTATTTTGATTTGTCCTGCCAAGATGTAGCACCTCACACTTATCAGCATTAAACTCCATCTGCCATATTTCAGACCACTCTTCCAACTGGCATAAATCTCTGTAGACTTTGAAAATCTACTTCATTATCCACAACCCCACCTATCTTAGTATCATCTGCATACTTACTAATCCAATTTACCACAAAACCA